>NC_079164.1:60067096-60259596 GCF_947568905.1 Ostrea edulis
ATAAAGGGGGAACGTATATATATATATATACATGTATTATCACCACATAAGCAGCTGTGATTTATCATATCTCTGAGGTGGTCAATCTACCAAATATATATATATTGCCTAGATGGTTGAGTGGTCTAGCGCGCTGGTTACATGCTGCTAGGAGATTTGGTTCCACAGGTCGTGAGTTCAACCCCGGGTAGGGGCGGAAGTGGGTATACAAATAAAGTTAAATTGTGTGTGTGTGTGTGTGTGTGTAAAAAATAAAAAAAGATCATACACAAAGACGCTTAGTAAAGCTTTAGCACTTTCATTTCAACTCTTCAGAAGCTTCTGAAGATTTGAAATGAAAGCGCTAAAGCTTTACTAAACATCTTCGTGTATCTTTTTTTATTTTTTACCTATACTTTTACCGATCATTGCGAAAAGTAATTATTATCTATCTATATATATATATATATATATATATATATATATATATATATATATATTCATCGTGTGGGATATTTGTTTATGTAATATTCGTCTCTTGATATAAGATAGACGCAGGCTGCATCGATAATTTGAGGTTTAAATAATCAACATGCAGTGTCGTGGCCTTTTCAGTGTTTGTGTGTGTGTGTGTGTGTATATAGGAAAATATGCAGTTCCAAATCACTAGCACTTTCTGGATTTTAACATCTATCCTCTGGTGAATACAAATATTTAATATTTTGGAACTGCATATTTTCCTGCTTTCTAATTTGACTGCATGTGATATCAACTCTTTCTATCCCCAAATAGTTTAGAACAGCTTGGACAAATTAATATTGATCAATTTATTGGTACTAAATCTGCAAACATCACTATTCAGCATTTGAAAGTCTTTGAATTATTTTTTGCAGTTGCAAACATTTTTAAACGGCTTATCTACACCTTAGGATTATGACTCACAAGCAAAAAATGTTATGTTGCGGTAGGAGATCCACTTGAAAACAAACTTAACAATTTGTTTTGATAGATGAGAGCTTAAAGGATATGTTATCTTGCCAGAAAATGACTCGGCACATCTTAGTAGTAATCAATTCTATAGGACATTTTTGTTATTTCATAACTATCACTTTTTTCCAACACTCAAACATTTGACAAAAATGGAACCTTATGTACATGCATTGTAGCGTGTTCTGTTGAAATCAAAGTAAATACAACTTGTCTTCATAAAAAAATGGTGAATGTTGTCTGCTATTAATTAAATACCTAGTATACATGATTTTTACATGTAAAATTGAATGGTCTCTATACAACTATGAAATTGTAAAATCCCAAATAGAAGATAATAAACAAGAAAAATATGGCTTCAGCACTTACTTGAAAGAAGTGCATGTTTGCCATGTAGCTTACGGTTCAGTCTGTATCCTGCCCACAGGGTCCAGACAGACAGACAAACGGACAATGTACGCCATACCATAATACATCCCGTCTTCGACGTACATATTAAAATGACTACATAGGAGACAGTAATTGCATGTGTAAAAAGACAGATTGTCTTTTGAAACTATCTTATTCATATCTCTACAACCATATTTTTTTCTATGCATATATCTAATAAGACCGGCAAACATAAAGTGGCAAGAAATGAAATATACATCATTCATGATGTTCATCTGTTATAGTCAAAACATTTGACGTCACAATTAAGGCAATGGGCGGACGGAAAAGATTTAAGCTTATCGCCACGCAAGAGTGGAAGCATTTTTCAGCACGGACAGGGGATTTTTAAAATGAAAGTGCTTGCATTGAAATTGAATTTTGTGGGTTTTGTTTTTTTAAATTTTAATGTTTATTATATATATACAATATACACATATAATTTATGCAGTCTTGTTCATAACGATAAAACGCTGTTACATCTGTAGTACATGTAATCGCAATTAACTTTTTAGCGATAGCAATATAGTATGCATAAATATGCACGAGAATTGGGAACAGCTTTTTTGGTAAATCGAGTTCCATATATATATATATATATATATATACACCGTGTTAACTGTACAAATATGCTTTAATGAGTATATGGGCCACATGCGTGGTTGAATTGAATTTTAAAAAGTTGATCTTACATAGACATTTTGCACCAGAAGTGGAAGCTGCATGTTGATTAAAATCAGGAAATGCAGTTTTCGTGGGCCTATTACCCGCTCAATGTTCTGTGATCAGCTAGATGGCTTATAAAAATTGAACTAATTATTATGTTCCTCTTTGTTTTAATCTCTTATAGACCTGACGTAAATGCAGGGCTTGAAACTAACTTTTTATGTCACCAGTCTGACTGATAGGGTTTATTTTCAACAAGTCCGCAGAAAAATTTACCAGTCCATCAGGGTTCTCCAGAAATAATCAAACATATTCAAATAAAATAATGGGATTTAACTTGATATACCTCAGACAATATTGCAACATTAAGGATGTTCGTCTGATATCTACAGAGGAATGCTAAAGGTGCAGAGTTTAAGATTCGTAAGTAAGTTTTTCAAAATGACGTTTTAGAAAATTGACCAGTCAAATTGACCTAACTAAAACAAATATCAGTCTGTCCACCAGACTTTTAACCAGTCAGGGACTGACGGGCATATGTTAATTTCGAGCCCTGTTGTACTTTCGTTTTGAATACGTTTTACCAAATATTTAACATTATAATTCATTAATACAATAAGAGTAAAACTAAGTAAATTGAAAATCAACTTAGAAATTGGAATTTCAATCCAATGTTTCCAAGGGAGTCCGTGCTGAAAATGTTCCCACCCGTGCATGGCGATAAGCTTTGATCTGTTCAATCCACGCTGAGTTAGCTGCCGCGCATTGCATTGTGAGGTAACAGATGAACGTCATGACTGCTGTATATTTCATTTCTAATTGCAACTTAATGTTTGCTGGTCTTAATAACTTTTTGTTCAATTTTCATCATAAATTATTACAGTATAATTGCTGATATCTTTATTAAAGTCCAACAAAAACATTGAAGCACATGTACCTTTAATGCAAATTGTCAAAACTACACGTAACAGACACCCTGGTAAATATGATAGTATGTGATACATAGTCCTAATGTCCAGCTAAGGGTCAGATTTCCATCTGCCCCTGGCCATACTGGCTTGATGACAAGTTCTGTTTGCATTGCTTACACCATGCAGTACAAGGTCAATACCTCAGTATGAGTTGTTTGTGTAATTAATGTTTATTGTCCTACTTCTGTGTGTCAGCAAAGGAGTTCTGAGACCTGTCACTTAATTAGCTCATCACTGCTCCACACCCCCATCAGTAAGCAAGTAGCAAAATAAACATCTTCCATCATATGGAGTCACTGCAGCAGAGTCAGCAGGGGGTAATTGTTTTCTATTTAAAATAGTTTACAAAAATGTCCTGGGGTCATTGTGATTTGTAGAATATAGCTCAGATTCTGCACTATAGTGGACTCTGCCATGTTTATACAATGAGTATACAGTGTTTGAACAGCAAATAACACTGAGTCTTGTTAACTGCACACTAGGGAATTCATAATTCAAAGCTGCCACACAATGTATCATTCAGATCATAGTGCAATTTTATGGATTATTGCGTTTCCTTTTTAATTCCCCCAAACGGCAATTTTTATGCAGGACATGTATGAGTGTGGCTTAATGTTCAGTGCACAGAGTACACAAATTCATCATTAATAAAAGGTGAAGAGATTATTAATTAGGTCAACACTTGTGATGTGGTAAGACAGCATATGAAGTGTTCTTTTCCTGTAGCCTCCTCCGATTATCACACAAATCTGGTTGAATCAGACAAATAGAACCCTTCAGAACATAAGCGCCTTGTCCTGTTCGCTCACAAATTACATCCAACATCAGACTCCATTGTCATTTTGTATCAAATTTAAGTTATATCTCAGAAATAATTTCATGGACTTATAAATATCAGTATTCCATGAATAAGATCAATTTGAGAAAAGCGTGTAACTGCTCAGAATCCTTGGTAAGTGGTTTGAATGAAAACAAAATGCATTATAATTCAATGTGAAAAGGTTTGTTTCGATCCTTATTGACAAGGGGAAAGGGAGATTACATGTAACTTCAAATAATGACACCCTGAGTATTATCCAGACTATCATAAACAATAATGACACCCTGAGCATTATCCAGTATCATAAACAATAATCATATATTGTTGGTCAATATAAGAATTTCCCTCAGCCAATATCACTTTTCGTGGATTGATATACTTGGTCTGGGGTATATAGCAGCCAATCAGGAAAATGAAGGAAATTTCAATTTTCTTGTCTTTGCTTCAGAGGTTTTTTTTATGATTAGATCTGTATTATCCATGTGACATTTACATTTCAACATGATTTTCCTAAAAAAAGTTTGAAGAATCAGAAACCTGTACAACTATATACCATGTCACAATGGTTGCCAACATAAAAATAGAGTGCTGCTCAGTCTAACCAAATGGAAATAGCATTGGAGAAAACAACCATGATGATTTCAATGGAGTTCTATCATTTCAAAGTACTGGCAGAGGACAAGATGGTAAAGTGAGGGTAATATAACAATCTAAAATCATATAAACAAATCATTTGAACTGTTTCCATGCTATTATACATAGGAATTTATTGACATGCATTAAAATTCCACAAAATGAACATCAAAACTCCAGCATGCATTGTTGTTATAGCAATCACAATTGAACACAATGTTCACAAATACCTGTTCCTAACAATGGAATAATCAGATAATAATAGCCTCTGACTGTTTTAAGTTTTATATCGATATATCTCACAAAGATATTACACTACACGAAAAGCAATTACTCAAGGAGAAATGACAATTTAGGAAACAGAAAAGGGCATGAGTTCCACCTCCCTTCCCTTGAGTGTGTTAAAGAGCATGTTCAACACTCCACAACAAGCTGAGCAGATCAGAAAACAAGTTTTATTGCAGACAAATAAAGGCACCTGTGTTTAGCCTGTCAGAGAGGAATGCAATGATCAATATCACATATTGACAAGCATATAACTTCCTCACAGTTTAACCCTAAAGGGCTGGAACAAACTGTCATGACTGCAGAGACAATCTCAGTGCATCCCCAGAGCAAACACAGCATTGTATAAAGAAGGTGGTGGAACTGACAAGCAATGCATCTGACACCAGTATTGTATTGCAGGATATTGGTGTGTCTAATGAATACAGTAAACTAAGCACACTGCTACAAATTCCAAAAATAACCATTGTAATTATCACACATCATCATGTACTGACAATTAAATAATTAATTTCTGTATCATTTCTAAGTTTGAAACCTTTAACATTTTCCATTCTGTGAACTCTGTGTTTCATGCAAATCAAACTACTTAAAATGTTTCCTTATTTTATCTGATTGCACAAGGAAGCATGTTCGATAGAGGACTATGTTGGACCAAAAGACTAGCCTGAATGTAATTAAGTCAAATTGCTCGCACTAGTATTACAAAAGACTAGCCTGAATGTAAGTCACATTACCCTCACTAGTACTACAAAAGACTAGTCTGAATGTAAGTCACATTGCTCTCACTAGTACTACAAAAGACTAGCCTGAATGTGAGTCACATTGCTCTCACTAGTACTACAAAAGACTAGCCTGAATGTGAGTCACATTGCTCTCACTAGTACTACAAAAGACTAGTCTGAATGTAAGTCACATTGCTCTCACTAGTACTACAAAAGACTAGCCTGAATGTAAGTCACATTGCTCTCACTAGTACTACAAAAGACTAGCCTGAATGTGAGTCACATTGCTCTCAGTAGTACCACAAAAGACTAGTCTGAATGTAAGTCACATTGCTCTCAGTAGTACTACAAAAGACTAGCCTGAATGTGAGTCACATTGCTCTCACTAGTACTACAAAAGACTAGTCTGAATGTAAGTCACATTGCTCTCAGTAGTACTACAAAAGACTAGCCTGAATGTGAGTCACATTGCTCTCAGTAGTACTACAAAAGACTAGTCTGAATGTGAGTCACATTGCTCTCACTAGTACTACAAATTATTGTACACATAGCTGAGCACATTGAAAGGAAAATTTTCAAAATATTTCCCTGTCAATATAATCATTCCTACACAAACGTACATCATACAGTGTGATTCAAAAGTGTTCTACTTGTAGTCCTGAGCAAGTGTAATGCGTATTTGACAAACTGCTAAGTTTTCCTATAGACATGATATATATATATATATATATATATATATATATATATATATATATATGGCTGGTGTAAATTCCCGAAACCTACAGGGGCCTCAAGCTGCCATATCACATATATTAATAACAATCTACATGTGTAAAAAAAAATGTCAACACCGATTTAGATTTAAATAACTTTTCAACATTTCTGACACTAGGAATGGAACTTTCCGTTACGCACACACAAAAAAAAGATTCTTCATTCACCCAAGGTTGTTTTATGCCTGTTTTAGTTTGAAATAATGTGTGCCTCAAGGAAATTAGGATAGGCATGTTTACAAGTTAACATGCCTTACAACATACTTAGTACTGACAGATGATGGACACACTTTAATAAACATGAGAAATATGTCCATAGGACATGAAAATGCAATATGGAAAAAACCCCAGGGATTTATAGGTAGGCCTACCTTCTCATGGCCCGATATTCTGCCCCATTCACAATGGAAAATATGTTGAATTTTATCTGGGGGGGGGGGGGGGGGGGATAAAATACTGAACACCCTCCTTTTTATATTATGCAGATTAAGGATGACCAGAGGGGCAATTGAGGGGAACTATCTCCTTCATGTAAAAAATTTATAGCTTTGCAATGGAGAAAGTTGCTGCACACTTTTTCATTCACCGTATCAATGAATTAGAAGAGAAAGGCAGTGCTTTATCAACTAAGGGGGGATTCACTTATTGTGTTAGTACCAGGGCTTAAACCTTTAGTGAACTTAGTCTGGTGTAGTGTTAGCTTTTTATACAGATAAATCTAAGATGTGTTCAACGGGTTGGGAGCACTGCCCCTACAGCGAGAATCTCGCTAAAACGTGATTATCCCTCTCTAGTGAGAGTAAATATATCCCGTACAACTGAGAAAAACACCCATGGAATACATCTCTTTTATGTTTCACATGAAAAGATGAAAAAGTGCTAAAATGTCTGATACTTTTGCAAATATATTAATCAAAACTAAAAACACTCATGGTGTTCATTGGATTTCAGACTATTTCCCTCTACACAGCAACTTTGATATGCAATATCTTGACTGTGTTGTCAATTTTATAGAAACAATTCGCGTCATGTTGAGTGTGTGCCGCACTTATTCAGCATTGCACGGGATTTGCCATTATTTTCAATAAAGACACCAAAATGTTTACTTTCTCACTAAAAAGGGATAATTGCGTTTTAGCAAGAATATCTCACTATAGAGGAAGTGTTCCCAACCTGTTCAATGTATATACAAAATAACAAAATAAAGAGAACCTTTCAAACACTCTTCTCTAATGTTATGTACTCAAAGCTTCAACACAGTTAAATCTTGGTTGTTCGTAATCAAACATGCCGAAGTTCATATTTATGCAAGAGAAGCTCACGCACGCCACTGTTACAACCAAATCCAGCTAGATGTGCATCAAACGTCTACATTTTGTCTTCTTTTCATATTGACTTCATTGTACCACTCATGTTTGTTTAAAAAGTTATCAGCAATCAAACTACAATTTACTAATTGCAGTCCATTAGATGTATTCCTGTTTACATTATGTTGTTAATGCTTTTCTTATGCTTATCTTAGTATTGTATTGGTGAGATAAACACACCCAGTACATTGTGGTTTGTATTATTAAAAGTTTTTCCTTTGTTTTTGTTCGTATTTTTTCGGTTTGTATTTTTGCCATTATTTACATTTACTTGTATTTATTATTTTATCTTTAATATGTACACAACTGTCAACAAATTTATTGTAAACACAATGATTCAACCAATTATGCATATTATGTACATGTTTTATGTACTATACTTTCTTTATACATAATTACAGTACTATAAAATCAGACATTTTAGACAATGGGTAATAATGTTGAACATTGTAGAGCCACAGTTGGGAATTTTTATTCAGTGTGTAGTAGTGATGAAACGATTGTCACTGACAATCGTTTTTGGCTCTTCGATTCCAATTATCAATTCTATTTTCTTATAATTGATTGTCACCTGTACACTAATTAATATCTAATCCGAGATTTATCTGACTGGTTAATCCCACTTTTATATCGAGACATGTGCGGGGGAGAGTCAGAGTGGACTCCACATTGAAAAGTGGGCATTCAGTGACACCAGGTAGTGTGTATGCTGTGCATATATCCATAAAACTAAATAGAAATAACCCCCCAAAAATAATAAACATTTATTAACTACACATAAATACCGAACATTGATCGATACAATTCTTCCAATTATCGATTATGAAATTTTTCATCACTAGTGTGTGACTTGCTCATCATTGTTTGTCTTTAAAATTCATGATGTTACGTCATTATCTAAAAGTATAACTAGATTTCGTTTTTTTTAATGGCCTTTATCGTGTTAGTAGTCTGGCTACGCATATCACGTTTTTTATGCACTTTTTTTTGCAATCCCGGCCCCACTGCTGAAAATGTCTTTGACATGAACCCTACATTTAAAGTTCCCGACTCAGTTACGTTTATGCTTTGTGATGTAAAAATAGGGTCTCTGAGTGTTCAACTGGAATTTGTGATTCTTAATTGTTGCGTCTCTGATTTTAAGGACGAGGTGACAATCAGTTATCATATCATTTATGATGTGTGTGCTTGGCGTATTAAGATTAATAAGAAGGTCAATGTTTATATCACCGACTATAATAATTTTGTCGGATAATTCACATACCTTATCTAAAAACCATGAGAAATTTCTCCAAAAAGTGGAGTCTGCAATGAAATCAACTTCCAACTTTTGGAAACTCTCCGGAGTGTCCAATATACCATGGGTCTACAACGAATGTACAAACCTTTGGGGGTGAATAGAACTCCATCAAAGATCCCCCTGTCGCCTCTTTAAGCACCAGTCTCGTTTTCTCCCACCGTGACTTCCCTTTGGAATCCTCGCCTGTGAGGACATTTACCACGCTATCTCGCTTTACCTCACTATGAATTTCGGACCTAACATTAGATTTATCTCCCTTATTCCTTGAACTATTCTTAAACTTTCTATGATTTCCTGTCACTTCAACGCCGTCACTGTTATGTTTAACTGATCGTTTATGTTTACGAAACGAAAATCTACGAAGAAACCCTTTCTCTTTTTGGGCATGCTTGGGCTTTACGTCAGATGAAACAGACGTGTTGACAGTTGTCACATTGTCTGAATAGTCATCCACTATTGGATTATGTGGCGCACCGTTCGTGGGGGATCTGGAAGCCTGTGAGGCAAAGCTGGACTCTCGCGATAGATTATGATGCTCATTAGAAAGTCCTGAAAAGAGTGGGTCACTGCCTTGAAACGTGGATTTAATCTGAGTCTGTGACTCCAAGTAGTAAGAAGTCCTTTTGATCTGTCGCTCGAAGTTCTGCAGAAAATACTCCACAAACTTCCTGGCGTACATCACGGGGTCACGGGGTACAGACTCCGCGGAAGTGTACTGATTTCTTTGGAAATCCAGGAAGCTACGGACAAATTGTTCCGAGGCAGTGACGGCTTGATTCTCACAAAACTCGCACCAGCCCACGGTGCGGGAGGAGGAGAAATACCCTCCTAATTCTCCGTTATGGGCGGCCATTAAGATTTGGGTCTCATTTTCGCTGAGGACTGAATGATTTCATCCACGGATGACTTCATTGTTCATTGTACCTTGTCGGTCTGTAAACACGTACTATTCTCGGTCTTAAGCGGAAGACAAACATCACAAATATGCTGCGTGAACTCAGCTGCGCAGACAACTAATTACTTCCGGGCAATTTTTTATGAATGAATTTTATTTTCATTTTCCCACACTTAATTTACTTAGCGTTACGCCTAGTGTGAAAATGAATTAGCATAGCAATGTGAACTCTGACAGTAGTAGTACATCTGAATGATTGTTATTTATTTATATTATGATAATGTTTAGCTAATTAAACTGAGCATGCCCCCAATGGCGATGATGAATAAATATTTCGTGTTTTAGTACATGTCGATCGTGCAGGTATTTGTGGATAAGACTTCCGGTAACCCCCCCCCCCCCCTCCAACCCCTGTATTTTTTAATGTTCAATTCCTTGGATATTTTGGGTATATTTTTGATAAAATATGTAACTTAATGGAATACACAAATCTCGCATACAAACTATTTTTGAAAAATGTCATGTATCACCAATCATAATATGTGACATTTTAATCAAAGTACTGAAAAGCGCTAAGCTGACTTCATACATGTAAATGGTAATGTGGAAGAAGAACAGAAAAAATTCGTGCATTATACTTTATTTCCTGTAAGGAAATCGCAAATATGGATGGGAAACAATGTCCTGAAACTGTTAAACATGTCAACTGAAATCTAAACTAGCTCTAGATGAAACCCCGCGTAAGTGCGGGATAGAGGAAAGACTTTTTTAAAATGCGTGTTTGAATGGCCTACATTTTTGCAGTTACTCCCCTTACACCGGAAGTTGGGGGCGCGCTTACGATTGCGGTCCTAAGCTTCACAAAAATAGTATTAACAAATAGTGTATAGTAAAGCTTACGCTACCAAATTCTATAGTATACCAAGTTTTAATAGGTTGTAATATATCTATGACAAAAACAAGGATTAATTTCTTCGATTTCATGGAGAAAACTTTTTATATGCACTTCGTCAAATTGGAGAGTTGGGGAAGGGGGAGGAGGTGTTATAGGTGTACTTGACGTTTATTTCTGTTCAAATTATGCAATTAGTACCGAGGATTTCAATAGTAATCTGTTTTAAAAACAACAGACAACTAGAATTAAAAGCACAATGAAAGCATGTGCGCAGCTAGGTTAAGGGCTTCCATAGTTAAATGCACAATAATCATGGGGTGAAATTGCACCTCAAATTAACAGGTATCATTACACTAGTTACGGTTAAACACCGAAACGATACTACCCATATGTTGACTGTGATTGAGCTACCGTAAATTCCCCTAATGGTAATTTCCCGTGACGTCACTTAAATATCACGTAACACTTTATTTTTGGAAAACAGCAAGAGGCCCTACTTGTGAACAAAAGTTCAGTTTCATGCGGGTAACCAGCTGAATTTATATTGATATACTCAGAAAAAAATAAAAATCTTTAACATGAAAAGTGTTGGGAATAAATGCATACTCGAATTAACCATGCTGTAATTTAACAACATATCAACAGTCATCAGCGAATTACCGGGGTTGTCCACATTTTTATATATATCATACCGTTAATGTACAAGACAGAAATTGCTCCCCGCACTTTTCAAACGCATAAATATATCTAGATTATATAGCAGAAAAAATCATAATGTTTTTTTTATAGCAGATGAACCTGAACTTTGCCGCAGTTTCTGTAGTATGAGATAATTTATGAACATGAGGGAATTTTTAAACGCATCAGTCATTCAGATTAGGGGCGATTTCAAGGTCACAATATAATATGAATATCACCTTCATGCATACTTTATCTTAAAAATGGAGAATGATTTGATATCATAAAGGAATAATATATATATTATATAAATATTCATTTGACAAGGTATATTTTCACGTATACAGCTTATCACTTGATAACAGTAGTAAATAACGACAAAATATTATGACATTTTCCCCGCGATACCACTATCAGAACATGTAATCTGTGACCTACTTTTTCATTGTGACGCCATATGGTGCGAAGTGCACAGAGGTACATTTATAACAGCACTGTGATTTTTCTCGGATAGCCTTAACTCAGCTGCGTGATACAATCAGGCACTTGGCATTGTTTATAGGGTGGGGAGAGAGAGAGAGAGAGAGAGAGAGAGAGAGAGAGAGAGAGAGAGAGAGAGAGAAGTTGACTTCATCAATAAAACCTAAAATTTCTTCACAAGTAAATTTCAAAAAAAAAACAAAAAAAAAACAACAACAACAAAAACATAATGATAATCCAAAGCTCACGAAGGAAGGCTCACAAGGGTTGATCTTTCAGTTCCATTAAAGTTAAATTTTACATTCCACTATCATTCACGACAATGCTGTTTTTTTTAATGGGGGGGGGGGGGGGGGGGGGGGCTAGTATCCGACTATAGATCGATATCTGCACGTAAAAGTAATGTAATAATAAGAGGAGAGACCCATTGTTGCTGAGTAATTGAAGTGCAAGAAGAGGTGTAAGTTGATGGACAAAAAATCTAACTTTCAAAAGATTAAAACACACGCGGAAAAAAATATTTTAACTAAAATATTACACTAGAGATACCAATTCAAGGTTTTAACATGCGTTATTTATTGGCACATAGTGTACATTTAGCAACAAGTAGTTTTGTTCAGTGTGAAACGATAAATTGATAATGTACATGTATGCGGGGTTTTTTTTTGGGGGGGGGGGGGTGTGAGTGTGTGTATTGGTTGTCGAAAACATTGATAAAAATTAATAATGAAGAATTGCTGATATACTAAGGACATCATGATTCTGATCTAAAGAAACCGAGGACTAGGTAATATTTACATACTTTATTACATCATGGCCATACATTGCTTGCTAGAAAACCTCACAAGGGACACATATAAATGTAATTAGTGAAATAATTGGTTCAATTTTACCATTTTTAAGTCATTACACTTAATTCTTAGAAAAATTCCTTAACTGGCACTTGATTGCCAGGGCCGTAAATTAACCTTCAATTTGGAGGAGGCAGGAAATTAGGCGGGGGCCTGGGCGGCCCCCAGACGCTGAGCACATTTTGTGCACACTGAACACGTTTCGTGCAAAATCCTTGATTCTAGGGCCTTCTAAGATGTTACTTGACTAACTCATTCTAAAAGAAAGATTTGGAATGCTTTTTAAGGGAGGTATCATGTTCTTAGTTATTGGAAACAACATAAATTCTAATGAACTTTAAATTTTAATTTTTTTGGCTCAAAAGTTGGAGGAGGCAGCTGCCTCCTCCGCCTCCATGTAATTTACGGCCCTGAAATTTGCAATCTAAAATTGTAAATCTTCTATTTATTCCTTATATGACACCGTCAACATGAGGACAGCAATTTGCTGCGCGCCCTCTGTAATCAGGGGGAAATAACTCGCATAGCGTTATTTAAAAATGTAGGCCATTCTTGCGCACATGAATTGAATGAACGATATCTTTAATTCAAATGAAATTAAGAACAATGTTTGAATAATTGCGTGCATTTAGTTATGTTATATTTATTCATATCATGTACAGTAAATAAAACTTGATTTAAAGAATTTAGTTACTTGGAACTCCAAATTAAATCTTCCTTATGTAACATGTAAGGATATCTCCCCATGTTGAAAATTACATAATGATTTTACGAATGCAATTGTATTCCGTCATGCCGATTAGTTGACCAAAGACAAAAACGTTTTGGTGTTTATCCATGTGTCTGTACATATCAGTAATTGTTAATAAATTATTACAAAGGCTTCCACATCTTCAAGTCAAGGGTTATTGATTTGTTACCTCACACTAACCCTTGGCATCAGTCGCTATATAAAAGTTGGGCTCATCAATGAACTCACTGCATTATGTTATGGTGTACATAGATACAAATGACGCGATCTCATACTGCTGTATTGATAAACACGCGCAATTGTAATATTACATGTACGTTTATTGATATTGGATCAAGTTTGGGAACCTTTTTGCTTAAGACAATATTGCTTAAACGATTGAAATAGCCATAACTGTAGGTATCAATACACATGTTTTTATTTGAATCTCTCGCTTCGCGTTGCTAGAAATAGAACTGAATTCTCATTGGCTCCCACTCTTTTGTGGAACCAATCGGAACGAAACCAACTTTTTGATAGTCACTGATGTCAAGGGTTAGTGCGAGGTAACGAATTAATGACCCTTGACTTGTGAAGATGTGACTTCCATAATCACGGGGAAAATTAAGAACATCGAAAATATCAAATGAATATCGAATTAAAAAAATTATCGATGTGTCATATCGTTGGTCTCGGAAAGAGGGGGGGGGGGGGTGTCCTTCGTTTAAGTAATATAGTTATAAATCTTCATAAAATGATACATTTATATCCATTCAAAACTAGCATAAGTACAAGTAACACTGAACACCTACAGTTTTATGCTGATCATATTGTAATCCAATCGCACTTCTCGGCTTGCCGGAAAGGCCTGAGAATGTACAATAGCGTCTATATAGGAATGTAATGCCTTTGGTGCTTCGTTCTGGAAATTTCCGTTTATAAGGCTGATTCAAGACTACAATACCAACAGGCATATTTCAGTTATTCAAAAAATATCGGAACTTATTTCTTCTGTAAGATCAAAATCAAGCATCGACAAAAAACGGATTTACTTCATATCTTATTATCTTAAAAATGAAACTTAGATCCGCCAAAGCGTGTCCGCCACTGTACTCTCATTTTTGCTATTTCAGGGTAGTTTATCAAAAACGAAAGTAGGTTTTTAATTAATTTTACGACAAGTAAAGTTCTATTATAGCAAACAGATTTCACATCACATATGCCATTATGGAACAATATTAAAGTGCAAGCAGTAGCTCTGGAACAAGCGTTTCCGAGTTTATTGGCAAATATTGTTAATTTATAAGTATAGATCTATATGTTGTTGATAAACACTAATTTTGGTTCCAAACGGGAACGAAAGTCCTACTTTTGGGATCATGGAATTTACAATTCTGGTAAAGGGCTACTTGTTCCTTCTAAATATCTATTTCGTTTGAATTTAGTATCAATACAATCTGATTAAAACCAGATCTTCAATCCGCTCCTCTATTGGCCATGTCGCGTCAACGCGACATGGCCAATAGAGGAGCGGATTGAAGATCTGGTTTTAATCAGATTGGTATCAATAGCATTAAAGAATATGCTATTAAAATGTTTAAGACATAAACACTGTAGACTATAAATATACGGAACCGCCGCGGGGGTCTAGAGGTAGAGCGTAATTTCTAGAGGAAGGTCGGGGTACGAATCCCGGCTGTGACACACCTAAGTCGTTAAAATAGGTAGTGACAGTTCCATCGCCAAACGCTCGACACCAGGCGTGAATGTCACGGGACCTCGGAGATGACCTTAAAACCGGATGTCCCGTGTCACAGTAGGTGTGGCACGCTTAGGAACCCTCACTGCTCAATGGGCGTAAGCGCCGAGCGAAGGCCTGAATTTCAAGCCCTTCACCGGTCTTGGTGACGTCAAGATACAATCAGTCAATCATAAATGTACATGTACGGTACCAAGTTTGGCCCCATCCTGGAGTCAGAATCCCAAGTTTGGCCCATTCCTGGAGTCAGAACCTATATCCCGAAGATAATGAAATTTACAATTTTGGTAAAGGCTTTTCTGTTCTACATGACTATGCAATTAATTTTACTTACAGATGTGAGGTTGTAAAAGAAGAATATTTTTGAAAATCTAAGAAATTTTGGCAGTGTTTGAAAATTGAAAAGAATTGTAATGGTAGTTATCTGGAGTTAAAAGTGTTCAATTGTATACTGGGAAACTTTATCACTTCAGGCGCGAGCGGGATTCGGACCCGCGCCGACCAGAGGTGAGAGGCAGTGAGTTTGAGCGCAATGCTCTAACCACTAGGCCACGGAGGCCATTAGTTTATTAGTGCACGAAACATATCTAGAATACCGCTAAAATAAAACTATAATTTAGAGTTAGATACATTTGTCAAACAAGAAAGAATTAGGAACAAACAACCCAACTGAATAAAAAGAAAAGAAAAATACACATCTTTTAAAATTACATACATCAAATAGGAAGCGCTACAAATAATCAAAACACACCAACATAGTAGTGAAGGGCTAGGGAACACTTTACACGCCTTTCCAGAAGCCGTTCTTGGCACACTGATTTTGACTGCGGATAACTCCGTTTACCTGATCAGGATATAGGGCTCACGGCGGGTGTGACCGGTCAACAGGAGATGCTTACTCCTCCTAGGCACCTGATCCCACCTCTGGTGTGTCCAGGGGTCCGTGTTTGCACAACTATCTATTTTGTATTGCTTATAGGAGTTATGAGATTGATCACTGTTCGTTATCTTCACCTTGCATACATTATTATAAATGTGCAAAAGTATGCATGTTCATGACTTGTACTACAGAGAGCAGTGCATAATTACCGGTAGCAATCGAAACATGAAAGTAGACTATTTTTGTAATTAATACTAAGGTTGATTTCAATTTAAAATCAGATCGGAGAGAATGTGAATCCAAACAAGCCAGATAAATACATATACAATTGGAAAAAAAATTGAGGAAGTTATTAAAAATGTTACTATACATGTGCAAAATGATAACTTTAAAAGTGAATGCTGCTATCAACAAGAGCGGAAAGAACTCATTTGTAAACATGAAAGTTGTACAGTTTGTGTTATATACCAACAACACCCAACTGTTAAATTCGACAAAAAACGTTTCTGCTTAAGTTCATACGTACGGTACACAAAAACACAACTTTACATACACCATATTTCAATCTTCTACGAGTTTCATAAAACCTGAATGATAATACAGATATATCTTCAAAACTGACATAGGGGCCTACTAAAAGAGACTAACATATATATGTACATGGATTTAGTATCATGCACTGTAGTGATTGTTTGTGATATGTAAATTTGAACAAAAAGAGTTTGTACACAAGTACATTGTATTTATCAACATCTAGCATTCTTTTAAAACAAAGCTGTTATATTTCCGCATATGTTTACAGACCAAAAACACCGAAAATCTTCACTATGTGATCAGTTGCAAATGAGGTTAAAGTGTTATAAATGAAGATTAACCATTTTTTTTACTCAATAGTATAAAGTAATAGTACTCATTAGTATAAAGTAATTTGACAAATTAAATGGTTATTTATTGATATCAATAAGCATTTTAGAATATGAAAGGCGAAGATAACGAACAGTGATCAATCTCAAAAATTCTATTATAAGCAATACAAAATAGAGAGTTGGGCAAACACGGACCCCTGGATATACAGGAGGTGGGATCAGGTGCCTAAATGGAGTATGCATCCCCTGTCGACCGGTCACACCCACCGTGAGCTCTATATCTTGATCAGGTAAACGGAATAATTCAATTATCCGTAGTCAAAATCAGTGTGCCAAGAACAGCCTGACAATCGGTATGAAACACGTCAGACAGCATTTGACCTAACGACAGATGACGTTTTAGTATATGACGTTTTAAAGCCCGGTTTCTAGGAACATATTTTTCTACCCCTTGATCAAAAGGAGTTGAAATTAAGACCAACTAATTAATTAACACTGGTATCAAAGTTAATGATCAATTACTAATGGATTCTACCTTACCATTTTAAAAAACTCATTAGCAAAATTGCAAAGCTTTTTGTTGAAAATGTAGGCGGAAATCCAGAGTTAAAGTGTGTAGTTCTTAAGTTAAGAATATGCAAGCTGGATCCGTCATAACGAGGGCATTTTAGCGCCTAATAGAAAAGATAAAGGTCCTGAGGACAGAGATCACAAAGTTCGACACTAAGGTTCCACCAAGCATCTCGGATAACGAGTGGTTGGGATGTGCTCAAACATGTTTGTGAAATTGTCACCACATATCAATTGTTGTGTCCGGTTAGCGCAGAGGTAGCGCTCTCGCTTCTCACCGCTACGATCCGAGTTCGATCCACGTGATCGACAGTGGTTGTATGTGAGAGGGTATGGCGGTCGCCCGCTCGGATACGTGGGTTTCCTCCGGGTATTCCGGTTTCCTCCCACATAAATGATCCCCTAGCGCAAACATCCGTGCATCAAAGGACCCCATTGGAAATAAGCTTTCGAGCTTTCATGGGTTATCCTTGGTATTTATATATGTATGATTGTATGTTTGTATATACCGAATAAATATTTATTTATCTATTTTATTTTATCAGAAAAGATTTCGGAGGAGAGTGAGGAAAAGTCCATAATTTGAAAATAAATTTACAAATTTCCATTAAACTCCAAATGCGACAACTCAATTACACTATTATTTTCAAATTTCTATTTTATATAAAGCCGCAAACTTGGAACAACTGTTGCATCAAACAACTGCAAAAGAACATCGACAGGTAGACAGAATTTTCTAGCCTGAAGCAGAATATAGATATTTTTTGCTTTTCATTCACTCCCTTTGGCGTACATCCATTGCAACCGGTGAGTTCAGCTTGGGATGCGTTCAAAATCATCATAGCGTTACCGAGCACTACGTAGCCGCTACGTTGAAAGGTGTCTTTTCCGCTTGAAACCGGAAAGATCCGACTATGTGCGATTGTGGGACAAGTTGGTATGGCAGAGGGAGTACTCTTACGTACAAATGTAGGACACGGCGATCACCCGAAAGTAGTTCTTATATCTCGAAATTATGCATAATAATAAAATTCTCTACCATCGGCTCATATATTCATGTCTGAGAGAGTAACGAACGACAACTCTGCATGGGAGATTGTAATAATAAATGCAATCGAAACTTTTCTATTAGAAAATTTGGGAATGTACCTACTTTCCGTATGTCATTGTCGAAGCACAAATCTTTCGGCAAGTAGACATGTTCCAATTTACATTCTCAGGCGCGGATCCAGAATTTTTTTTCCAGGCGAGGGGGGGGGGTGTCGAACCTTTTCACAAAATCGAACCCGTGATATAATGTTCAACCCTTTATTTTCCAACTCTCGAAGGAAACGCTCTATATAACCACTGCACCACGCAGGCGACCTTTTTGTCGTGTATTGATGTTTTCTGGTAGGAAGTGTTATTTAGCTAAAGAGACTTGACTGAAATAATCTTCGTTTTCCTTGCCTGATAAATGATTGTACAATTTACTTTTGGTCAATTTCTAATGAATGGTGAAGATGCATTAGTGCAAGCCCAGTCAATATGTCCTCTTGTATAGTACTGCGCATGTAACTCTTGATGCGTCTTAATCCAGAAAAGGATCTTTCGGCCTATGTTGTGATAGGTAAAACACATCCAATGTGAAGAAGAATTTTCACGTTCGGGAAAACGTCCCCATCTACAAAGTTGAAAAGATTGAGCAGATTGCAAAGCTTGTCTGAAGTTTCTTTGCTCATGTTAACACAATAACGTCTCCAATCTCTGAGTTCTTTCTCCAAGTCCTTTACAGAAAGACAAGGCAGGTCGCTCCCCCAAAATATTAGTTCTGAGGCAAGTTTGGACAATTCCTCGTGTGAAATATTTGTCACATTGACAGGCAACAAAGAGCATATCGAATATGTCGCCAGATCTTCTTTCTGAAACCTCGTACTTAATTCACTGAGGAAAAAGTCCAGAAATGGAATGGCCACGACAGATCTATAATAATCTCTTGGATTACTTGTGGAGACATTTTCTCTGTGTTGCTGCTTGGAGCAAACCCTTGGAGTTTTAATCACTATATCAAGGTCGTCTGCAATTTGTTTTGCATCTTCAAAGCAAGACTCCAATACGCAATTTCCGAGTTGCCCAATAGTTCTTTCCCTTTGTGGAACTCTTACGCACAGTGAGACTCAAAACATACTTTTGTCCGCACGCGGTGGGTACAAATGCTTATCGCTGCCTAAACATATTGCCTAAAGGATGATTATCAGACATCATGCAACCACCCAAACTGCTGGGACACACAATTTTAGTAAGTTTATGATTATTTGATTATAAAATAGCTCAAACTAAAATCAAGAATCACCAACTCTCTTTCATTAAAGTATCACTCCTGCAGAAGAGGAAATAAAAAATAAACGAATATTTAATTTAATGACCTAATTCAAACAAATGTTATTCTTCATATGGTCAGTTTAATGTATACCAACGACTGATATAAACAAAATTTACACTTTCAGGACTTTTATTCTTATTTACATAGCTAGTCTATAATATATGTATATATCTTGTACCCACCAAAGCGTTCAACAGAATACTGAATGTACCTCCATCACAGAAGAGCTGATATCTCGGAACATGAGTATTCGGTATCTACCGCTCTACGAATTTCTTTGATCCTATCCACGTGTTCCTCAATTAACTTACTTGCAGTGAAAATGTCAATATCTCTTTTCTGAAGTTTGAGAGTCAAAGGCTTTATTGTATCTAGGATATACCTTACAAACACAAATGTTATCAACACAGAGAAGGACGTCATCGAAGCCAAAAGCCCCTGTGCGATCACTTTAGTTTGTCTATCCCAAGACCAGTCTTCACTGGTACTTTCATCAAGGTTTTGATTGAGAATGTGCTGCAGACATTTGATGACGAACTTGTACATAGTGTAGAACACATCAAAGCAGATATGACGCTCAACCCACCTTGCCTTACAAAGTCCAACTAGTTTCTTTCTGGAAAAATCTACAGACCCATCATTTTCTATAATAGTCTCAAGAAACCCTTGTCGTTTAGGGGAACTGTCAAAGAAAATAAACACTGAATTAAGGACATCTATCATATTCCTCACAAGGGGTAATTTGCAGGCTGAAGCGATGCTCAGATTCAATACATGACTCCGACAGTGTGTGTACAAAGCTAATTGGTTTAGAGACTTGATTCGTCCCTGACACCCCCCCCCCTCCCCGTTTTTTCCGATGTCATTGCTGCTGCACCATCGTATGCTTGCCCTCGCATGTTCTCAATCGGAATTGCAAG
Organism: Ostrea edulis; assembly: GCF_947568905.1. NCBI lineage: Eukaryota > Metazoa > Mollusca > Bivalvia > Ostreida > Ostreidae > Ostrea > Ostrea edulis. Next base: position 60,087,918 of record NC_079164.1, read on the forward strand.
CAAGCGGAGGAATTCAATAAGTTTATCAGCAATTGCTTCCCCAGTAGTTCTGCCTATATTTGCAAAGTCAAGAAATTCCTCCTTAATGATGGCAGGGTGTTCTCCAGTATCTAGAAATCTAAAACTTCTTTGTTAGCGTACTTGTCAGTTATCTCATCGGCTATGATGGAATAAAAAAAAACCTCCCTTGTAAACCCTTCAAAATTTTACCTGTGATGTGATTTCCAATGAGTTGGATAACCTCATTCTGAATGGTTTTGCTGGTATATAAGGCATTCTTTTTTGCTTTTTGTAGATGAGACCAGAGATGCTCATCATGTTTTGTCAACAGCTGTAATATTGCCAGGAAATTACCTTTATTTGAGGAATCACTTGTGGTATTATCTCTGTGTCCTCGGAGAGGAATATTTTGTTTCCCACAAAGAATGATCGCATCTACTATTTTCTAAAGAAACTTTATGTTGTGCTGATACTGTGCCTGCTTTTGCTGATTGAGTTTATACGGAAGAGACGAAGATGGCACTTCGGATGTCATCTTGGTTGTGTGATAAACAGATTTGGGACTCTTGTGGTGTTCTGAATTTTGATGCTTTAAAAGGGCAGATGTTTTTCCAAGGGCTTTCTTATACGCAGTAAAAGGTTGCGTAACAAATGTATTTTGATGTTGCACATCTGACTGAGGGAACATGACACAAATCTTACACAGACCGCCATTTAACAGTTTGCTGAAGTTCAACCATGAAAACTGATTCATCCAAGAAGATTGAAATGATAAAGTCTTTTTGAGTTCACCCGTATTCGTTGTTTGAGCACGACCTGTTTTTAACTTGGCGACATCGTCTGGCAAGGGTTGATTCTGAATATAACTTATCTTTTCAGCTGAGGACACTGTGTTCAACTTTATTGCACCTGTTACAATTTTACCAAGATCAGAAAAATCCGAATCGTCAAAAGATGTTTTATCTTTATCATGTTCTGTTGTCTTAATAAATTCATTATCATCAGATTTAATATCCGTCTTTTCATTTTGTGAGTCCATGGTGATTTCCGGGTTATCATATGAATCAATACAAAGTTTTGACTTTTTATGGGCAGGCTCCTTCATTTCATTGGATTCAGTAGGTAAAACTGGGAAACAAACCACAAAATGATTTGGTGACCAATTGTTTGGGTTGCAATTTTCAGTGTGTGACCACATGATGTAGATGGGGGAACCCTGACGTACCTTTTCATCTGAAAATGGCTTTATTTCTTGATGAAGAAAATGTCTGTTTACAGCAATATTTTGTATTGTTGGATAAATGCTATATATTGGATGATTCACGGCATTTGCCGCTGCGAAAAAATGAATCAAAGAACAATATTCCCCTGATTTGATTGAATTTAGAGTTTCATTCTGAATCGTGAGAAAATTCCCCGGTACAAGTGATCTGTCCGATACTGACGTCTCCACAACATATTTTACACTTGTGGGATGAGAACACAGCTTGTCGTAAGTTGCCTGTGACGCACACTTTCTCGAATTTTTTTTACAAGTTCTAATACGGTCATGACACGAAGTTTGATATGTCTCTCTTCATGACCAAAAATGGATTTAGAGAGGGCCCTATAGAAGCAATTGCCATCCCCGTACACTTTCACAGGACAAATATCTACTGGGCCATCTTCTGGATACATAGCGCCTCTGCAATTTTGTCCAGATTACCATCTCTGGGCAATATATCGGACCTCATTACACTCAGATCATAGGTGTAGTCTTTCTTGCAACTTGCGTATCTTAAAGATACATTGAGCTGCAAGGCTTGCCAGCCTTTTGCTACTGCTTTCAGTAAAGAGGCATGTGAAAGATCAAAATCCCTTTCACCCATGATATCTTTTGCATGTAAAACTTATACGTACCAATTTTGATGCACCAGATGCGCATTTCGACAAATAATGTCTCTTCAGTGATGCTCAACCGAAATGTTTGAAATCCGAAATAACTATGAAGTTTTAGAGCTAAATATAGCCAAAAACAGCGTGCATCTATTTACTAAGCAAGTGTTAAAATTGGAAGGAAATGATAATCGGATTACTGTGAGAGAATTCTATTAATGAATTAGAATGATAAACGAATACTAGTCTGTCACATTGAGTCTGAAGCAGAGGTATACTAAAGCCGATGACTTTATGACGATGCAGTAGCATAATGACAAGATTATGACGTCAATCACTCGTAATGGGATATTAAACAAATCGTTCCTGTTTAGATTCGTTTAGAAACTCGAATAACATTTGTGATTTGATTCTAACCTCATAATGACATTACAATACTAAGAAAGTTAATTCAGAAATATTTATAATATAATAACAGTCAACTAATTTTTTTTATAAATCGTTATGTTGTATTTTTTTTTTATCTTTGCAAATTCCAGGGGGGGGGGGGGGGTCCCGTCCCCCCCCCCCCCCCCCGACCCCCTCTAGATCCGCGCATGATTCTGTTATAAATGCTTTATTATTATTATTATTTTATTCATTTATAAAGCGCAAAATTACATATAGTTTCTATGCACTGTACAATGTTTGTGCTAATAATCAATGATAATATACCAATAAATACCTGCAAGAGCTATAAAGGAAAAGATAAAACAATAGAAAGAATTTAAATAAAATATGGTAGTAAGATGACAAAGTGGTTGACTTTGACTAGACAAGATACAATTGGCACACAGGTATTCGTATACTGGATCAAAATTCAATTTGCAAGAAGATTGCACATGGAATCCTTGATATTGCACTGAATTTTACATTCACAGGGCATATTCATGCTTGAACAAGAGTGTTTTTAGGTTCTTGCGGAATGCTCCATGTGCTCCAAGCTCTCGAACTTCCAATGGCAGTTTATTCCACAATTGTGCACCAAGTATTTTTATGGCTCTTGCACCGTATTTGTTTGATGATTTCTTCACTATCAGTTTCCATTGGGCGGATGATGATCTCAAGGTCCTTTGTGGTTGGTAAACAGGACATAGATCTCTCTTGTATATTGGTGCTGAGAAAGAGTGTAGTGACTTATGTATGGTTGTCAGCACTTTAAACAAAAACACGGTGCTTTACAGACAGCCAGTATAGTTGTTGAATACCGGCATATGATGTAGCATGTTCTTGTGAGACAACGTGCAGCGTTGTTCTGAGTCACTTGTAGTCGATGCATGGGGCGATCGGTCATGCCAAGCAGAAGGGCATTGTGATAGTCAAGGTGGGATATGACTGTTGCATTGATGACCTTCGCACACACTTCCTGGGTGAGATGGTGTTTCACCTTGGAGATTATCCTGATGTTGAAGTACATCTTCCTTATCACGGAGCTGACTTATATTTCCATTGATAAGGTGGCGTCCAGGGCAGCACCGAGGTTTTTAATAGTAGACTTAGGTGTCAATATTGCCTCACCAATCTTCAGACCGATATCCTTCACACGGCACTGGTTACATCATTATCTCAGTTTTCCCATCATTTAAAGTTTGTTCACTGTCATCCAGGTTCGGACACTCACTATGCATTCCTCTATAATGTTGACTTGATAGGTACGCATGGCAATGTTTTTCACACTCAAACGGCTGTAAAGTTGAGTGTCATCTGCGAACCCATGACGGTTAATGGCATACTGGCTGATAACTCTCCTGAGTGGGAGAAGGTACACCAGGAAGAGAAGGGGGCCGAGAACAGACCCTTGCGGCACTCCGGTGGACAGTGGTACATCTGAGGACACACTAGTGTTGATCTTCACCGCTTGGATGCGGCCACTCAGGTAAGACTGTACCCAACGGAGTGTTGTGTCCGTCAATCCAGCTTCCTCCCGTAGTCTCTCCAGCAAGAGGGTATGATCGATGGTATCAAATGCCGCACTTAGGTCAAGAAGGACCAGGAGCATAGCGTCACCTTGATCCAATACTGCTTCTATGTCTGCTTTTATTCGCAGGATGGCTGTCTCAGTGCTGGTACCCGTCTTATAAGTTGAATGCAGATCATCATGTAGACCATTCCTGGTGAGATGACTATTAAGCTAATGTGCAACAACACGCTCGATGACCTTGCTGATGAATGGGATATTTGAGACTGGTCTATAGTTACTAAAAGTTCTCATATCAAGTCCAGGCTTTTTCAGACGTGGTGTAGCAAGTGCACGTTTCAGCCCATTTGGAAAGACCCAGGTTGAAAGTGGTGTATTCACCAGCTCAGTAACGGTCGGTAGCACCACAGAGAGAACATTGTTGTTCTTCAAGAGCGCAGTGGGGATGACATCCAGTGAGTAGAGCTTATTAGCACAGCTCCTGATGACCTTATCCACTTCTTCCTGTGTCTGGATCTTGAAGGAACCAAGATGGGACACTGGTCTGTCCAGGTCTGGAGAAGCTGTATTGTCATGGAGATCTGAGGCATCGAGACCCTGTCTGATCTTTGTAACTGTGCTGTAGAAAAACTGCACAGAATCATCGGCAAGGGTCTGGTCACTGGTAGCCGGTGGTAAGGGAGTTTCTGCATTATAATTCACCAGACTGCTAATAACTCTGAAAGTCTCTTTACTGTCCGCTGTGGTGAGCTTTTCCTGATAATAGCTGGACTTGGAGGAGTTGATCATATGCACCACAGCTTGGGTCTGCTCCGCAAGCATCTGTTCATGCACCTCCAAGCCTGAGCTCATGGCTCCAACTGTCTTCTCCGTTGCCTGGCTTCATGGATTGAGTCATTGTACCACGGTTTGAGTGAGTCGCCTTTGATGGTGATGGTTCGAAGGGGTGCTATGTTGTCCAGAACATCTTTTGCTTTAGAATCGTTGTTTCGGAGTCAGTATGTGTTTCAGCAAATGGTGAAACAATTATACAGGGAGTGTGATTGATACTTCTGAAAATTCTGAATTTGTGTTGATTGAGCCCAGTTACCAATTTAGGTGTTGTAAATGTGTCTAGAGATAGTATTCCGGTAAGGCTAATGAACTTAACTGATCAAGATATTATCATCTATATATAGGCGTATTAGTTGCTAAATGTGCTGAAGTAATTGGAAGTTCTACAAACGGCTCCAGTCCGAGTGTGTTAAATCAAGTGAGGAAAGCCGTTTCCCAACTTTGGTTTGGCTACATGAGAATGGTTGTGTGAATTTTAGTAGTGACCAAGGAGAAAGAGTAAAACAATTATAAATGGAAAATCAAAATGTATTTTCTAAATACTCAAATGACATTGGGAGGACAACGTTAGTGATTCGTAGAATAAATACCCAGGGTGCAACTCCAATAAAAGAGAGACCCAGGAGAGTTTCTCTAACTTAACAACAAATAGTGAAAAATTCATTGAAAGAAATGCAGAATGCTGACATAATTGAACCGTCGAACGTACCATGGGCTTCTTCTGTGTGTTAGTGACAAAGAAAGATGGAACGTCCGGGTTTGGTTTGGATTATAGGTCTAGAAAAATAAATGATGTGATTGTGAAAAATTCCCAACCACTACTAAGAATTGATTATTCATTGGATGCCCTTAGTGGTTCAAAATGGTTTTCAACTTGAGATTTGAAAAGTGGTTAATGGCAGGATGAAGTTGGCCCAGATATACGTATTACAGCAGTTACAACTTTTGATAGTGAATTTTGGCAGTTTAAACTCGGGCTTTGCTCTGGACCCACTAGGGGCCTCAAGGAGGCTCCCTGATCCCTTGGCATACACTTCTTTTTCTTTCTGGCTACGCGCCTGCAGTGGATGATGAATATGCAACTTTGCATCCCATTCTGTTGTCTCCCCCTTTTCTCTTCCTCTTCTTTTTTCCTTTTTTGGTTTTCAGGGCAGAGATTAACGAGCGATGACCTTGCGCAGTTGGTAGGGCACGGTACTCTTAATCTCGGGATCATGGGTTCGAGCCCCACGATGGGCGATATTTTTTTCTTTCTTTTCTTTAGAGTAAATCAATTTTAAATATGTCACCTCTTTCTGTAGAATTACGGCTCCATAGCTCAGTTGGTTAGAGCGCCAGTCTAGTAAACTGGAGGTCGAGGGTTCGACTCCCCCTGGAGCCTTGTTACAAGTAGGCTGTATTTTTCGTGAAAATTAAATATTCAATGAAGTCTTACAGGGCCCGGGAAATGTTTTAAAGGAGTTACATGTACAAATGTATATAGGGATGTGTAACATATTTAAACTTAAAACATCACAAAAGTCCCATGTTTTTAGGATGTTTATATTTGTACTCATTACAACCACACTAAGCCAAAAACTAAATGTCAACCCTTGCATCCATTTTTTGTTTGTATCAAGTGTTCTCATAGACTTAGATACACTTGCTACAAACAAATTTTTAGACGGTGGGTATTTATAGCCACTGTCTTATGCTATCGCCACAGTGGGCGTTACTATATATCCACGGGGACCCTAGCGGCCAAAAATCATAAAAATGGAGTTGTTTTTATCATCAAAATTATCATGTGTACAGTATGATTGTAAACAGTTTTTAAAAAGTTTTTTCGATAATATCTTTTGCAATTTACGCGAAGATAATCCCGAAATACTAGCTGGTATGTCATATTACTCGTTTCATAAATACGCATAAGATAACGAAGTTGTAATCAATAGTCTGCCAGGCTTGAATCTGAATGTCCTCCGTAGAAGACGTGCCCACTGAATGTCCCGGTGTGTTTTCACGGCATCACACCGAGTATAAAATTTTATTTAATGAATATAATGCACAGTACATTTTTCTTGCAAAATACAATTAAAATGTTGATTATCTAAAGTATAAAGTATTATATAAAGTATATTTTCCATGAGCAATTGTAAATTGTTTGAATGTAAATACATTTAGTATTTTCATGTCCTTTTATACATATAAACTATGCATTCATTCCTCAACTCTCTCTATGTATGCGATGTAATTGTGGACTAGACTGAGCAAGGGCTATTTTCTAATATATTTTGTAAATTCCTTTACAAAGAAATTACTAATTCATGGTACACACACACACACACATACATACCGTACACACACACACACACACACACACACACACATATATATATATATATATATATATATATATATATTGTGATTTGACTTTCGCTAGTTTGTCAATTGAGGTTTCATTTTTTTGTAGGTGGCTGTTTTGAGGATTGCATTGTATATACAACTGTGATTGCCTTTCAACAATTGCTCTATGAATATATTGCACCAGATAAATGAACCAAACATAGGATGGTAAATTGATTTTTAATTTTCGTTGTTGAGCTATGTGGAGATTTCAAAACTTTTTAAACTGAGAAATCACCATAACGTCTTGTAAAATTGTTTAGTACCTAATTATTACATCAATGATGGAGTACCTAATTAGTACATCAATGATGGAGTACCTAATTAGTACATCAATGATGGAGTACCTAAAGAGTATATCAATGATGGACCTTATTAGTACATCAATGATGGGTGAATACAGATGAATTGTAAAATTATGTTTAGTACCTAATTAGTACATCAATGATGGGTGAATACAGATAAATTGTAAAATTATGTTTAGTACCTAATTAGTACATCAATGATGGGCGAATACAGATAAATTGTAAAATTATGTTTAGTACCTAATTAGTACATCAATGATGGGTGAATACAGATGAATTGTAAAATTTTGTTTAGTACCTAATTAGTACATCAATGATGGGTGAATACAGATAAATTGTAAAATTGTGTTTAGTACCTAATTAGTACATCAATGATGGGCGAATACAGATAAATTGTAAAATTATGTTTAGTACCTAATTAGTACATCAATGATGGGTGAATACAGATGAATTGTAAAATTATGTTTAGTACCTAATTAGTACATCAATGATGGGCGAATACAGATAAATTGTAAAACGGTAAAAAGACTTTAAAATCACCAGTAAAAGTCATGAATTTTATTCTAACAAAACAATAAAATGACATCTTTACAGTGTGGTTAACCTTAGTTTTTGCTAAGATTTAATATATTCCGTTCATCCAATGAGACTGCAACAAGTCTTGTTTGTCATGGAATGACTATGGTCCATGTTCTGCCACGAACCTGGCGATCATTCTGTCAGTCCAGTTGTCACACGTCTTGGAAACTTTTCTCTCGCTCAGCAGCATTCTGAATAGAAACAATATTCAATTATATCGACTGTTAGCGGCAGCTAAGTGGTTAGGACACTTGTTTCATACCGGGTTCAATATCCAGTGGTTACATCAAACCTAAGACGTTTAACATAATTTGTGACTGTTTCTCACTAGGCATTGGAACTATAAGTCACATATCTGTTGGATGAAATCTTAAAAATAGAGACATGGTAGGTGTCGGAACGATATACATGTATAACGGTTTGAGCGTCCTGTACATGTATATACATAATGTATAGTTCAATATGTGTGGTACTTCACTATCAATGTATAGACGGAAATACTAATAGGTTCATTATTTTGAAAGTATCATACTCGGCAATCTACTCATTATCTGAAATGTAGAGGTACAGAAATAAAGAATACGTGCTCTGTAGTATGTTTTGTGGTCTTGGTTTTCTTACCTTCCCAATCTATGGTGTTTTGCATTGGACGATTTCAAAGTTGCGTGTATCAGGATATGGTTGAATACATCTCTCTGTGACGTCAAAGGGAACACAAATCAGATAAGTCATATGTAAAATCAATATTTCTGCAGGCAGAGTCTTTAACCTAACCAAAAATGACTAAACCATTTGATCCCATTAGTACGCCTATGACCAGAAAATGAACGTTCTATTTGCATAGTGACATATTTAATCGCATTAAACCTTAGATGTTTAATTTTGAAATTCCTTCCATAAGAGCTCGGCAGTAGAAGTGAAAGTCACGGGTCTTATATGACCTTAAAAACGGAGGTCCTGTACGTGGACAGGCGTAGATATGATAAATAATCTCTAGTTGCAGCCTTGTCATGTAAATGTTCAAAATTTGTGGCACTTCACGGAAAGCTGATGACCTGTCTACATAAGTGGAAAATTCTCGAATGGGACGTAACGCAACCTACAATCAGACAAACACAAAAAGAGAAATGCTTGAGAGTGCTGTTGTACCTGCGCATGGCTTCCACCTATTCTTATAACATCGTACCGCAAAGGATAGAGTATTTCTACAGCTCTGTCATATTCGCCATTCTCGAAGGCCAATATCCCTTCACACAGCGGTATACCGACCTCTTTTGCGATGATTTTCGTGTCCCAGACCTCACTATCTCTGAAAAGAAATGAGTTTGTGAAACACTGAAATCCCAGTATGACGGCAAAGTAATTCTGGTAAAAAAGGTCCTATCACGATGAATATACAAGCAAAATATACAAGCCCTAGCACTCACCGTTCAAATATTATGGACAAGGTAAAAGTTTTTTTCCCCGGATAAACAGATAGATGAACAGGCTAAAAAACTATATGCCGCCGAATTTCCGATTCGCGGGCATAAAAACCCGGTGAGGTTTTGTACCGCTACATTTTCATACATGGTAATTGATATTGAAAAACGAGTTCAATTTCATCTGCTTAGTGGGGATCAGGGTTAAAATAGGTCCTCAGTAATCTCGGCTGAGGTTCGGCTTGGCTGAATATTTGGACTGACACCTTCACCGAATCTCGGAGCAGTCCTTCATAATTCATGTCTGGAAATTTACTTTCAGCTTCGGTCGGTTCTAGCAATTATTGTGCACTTGGATGACACTGCTGTTCGCTTCAAATAAGTTACTTGACTATTAAACCAAATCTGTATCACTATTAATGCTGCATTACTTACCGTCTAAGTATGTAAATTCCATAAAATAAACCATTGCTAAATTTTCCGTTCAAATGATGACTTCCATGGCGCAATATTTTTAAAAAAAAAATAAGCATATGCAAGACGGTATGTGGAGATACACTGTATTAGTAACTAGACAATACAGACTATAGGAACTCTTCAATTTCAGAAGATAAAATATTGTGCCATGGAAGTCATCATTTGAACGAAAAATGTAGTCACTCTTTTTATTTTAGGATTTTCATACCTAGACGGTAAGGAATACAAAATTGATAGTGATAGAGAGTTAGTTTAACAGTCAAATCACTGAAGCAAACAGCAGTGTCACCTAAGTGCACATTAATTGATAGAACCGGCTGAAGCTGAAGTAAATTTCCAGACATGAATTATGAAGGACTGCTCCGAGATTCGGTGAAGGCGTCGGTCCAAATATTCAGCCAAGCCGAATATCAGCCGAGATTAAGGTTCTCAGTACCCATTGATTGTTGTAAGAGACGACTAAATGGGGCGTTCCTTCGGAGAAGACCGCAAAAATCGAGACCCTGTGTCAAAGCAGGTGTGGCACGATAAAGATCCTTCCCTGCTCAATGGCCATAAGCACCGAGCAAAGGCCTAAATTTTGCAGCCCCTTAACGGCAATGGTGTCGTTTCCATATGAGTAAAAAATTCTCGAGCGTCCCGCAATATAATTTCATCTGCACTACTTATAACAAGAGGTCCATGGGCCACACCGCTCACCTGGGCGTTACTAGCAATACACAAGCTTAAGCAAAACTATCATTATACAAGCAGCTTAGTTCATTAAGAAAACTTTTCAAAGGTAACGACTAAACATTCATTATTTATCTAACATAATTATGAAAGTTGACTACAAACATTAATTGTCATATGCCCTTGTAGACGGGTATGACCTTCATATTTCATCTAAGGATGTTTTGTCCCTATACATTCGCATGTAAAACTTTGATCCCCTATTGTGACCCCACTCTAACACTAGGCGTCATAATGTTTACCAACTTGTATCTCCACTATGCCAGGAAGCTTTCATGTAAATTTCAGCTTTTCTGGCCCAGTGGTTATTGAGAAGAAGACCTTTAAATGACCCCACCCTATTTTTGCATTTTTGTGATTAATTCCTCTTTGAAGGCGACATGGCCCTTCATTTCTCCTTCACATAAGGATGAATTGTATCAAATAGGATTGGAATTTTATCCTCTGAAGAAGATTCTCCTATATATCAGCATGTAACACTTTTATCCCCTAATGTGCATCCCCCCTACCCTCAGGGTCCATGATCTGAACAAATTCGAATCTACTCTATACCAGGAAGCTTTCTCTTACATCTCCATTATTATGGCCTGGTGGTTCTTGAGAAGAATACTTTTAAAGATTTTCTCCCAATATATTCCCATGTAAAATTTTGATCCCCTATTCTGGCCCCACCCTACCCACAGGGGTCATGATTTTAATAAACTTGAATTTCCACTATGTCAGGAAGCTTTCAAGTAAATTTTTGCTTTTCTGGCCTGGTGGTTCATGAGAAGATTTTTAAATGACCCCACCCTATTTTTGCGATTATTTTCCCTTTGAAGAGGATATGGCCTGTCATTTGCACAAACTTGAATCCCTTTTACCCAAGGATGACGTGTTTCGAGTTTGACTGAAATTGGACCATTTTCTTATATATCTGCATGTAAAACTTTGGCCCCCATATTGTGGCCTCACTCTACCCCCGGGGCCATAATTGAACAAATTTGAATCTACTCTATATCAGGAACCTATCAGGTAAATCTACACTCTTCTGGCCCAGTGATTCTTGAGAAGATTTTTAGAGATTTTCTTTATATATTCGCATATATAACTTTGATTCCCTATTGTAGTCCCAACGTACCCCCGGGGGTAATGATTTTAACAAACTTCAATCTACAATATATCAGAAAGCTTTCATGTAAAATTTCAGCTTTTCTGGTTTAGTAGTTCTTGGGAAAAAGATTTTTAAATAAACCCACCCTATTTTTGCCAAGTTTGGTTGAAAATGGTCCTGTGGTTTTGGAGAATATGATGAAAACGTGTGGTTTTGGAGAATAAGATGAAAATGTGAAAAGTTTACAGACAGACGTCAGACAAAAGTTGATAAGAATAGCTCACTTGAGATTTCAGCTTAGGTGAGCTAAAACACTATATACATATAATTACCACGAATAACTAAAGAGTAATATGTAATCGCACCATACATGTCCCTAATTTACTAATACTGATAAAAAATAAAATAAATCGCTGAATCTTTTCCGATAATTTTTTCATACATTTTTGTTTATTATATTGAATCGCCTGATTATCCCTTTGTTACAGCTTACGCTATTGTTTACTGAATAGATATTCTATAGAATGTTAGGAAAACATGTTTTCATATAATCCTAAAATCGGTCTCTGTAACTTTCAATTGTTGTAAATTCAGGCACCATGAATCTATTAAATGCACGGGTCGATATTTGATTGATATATCTTTAAATGTAACCGCATTTTGACAAATGCCGTGTCTGAATGAAGCTCAACGCAATTGGACGATTGAAAGCAGGTGTGTTACAATTTGCAAGACTGTTGCACAAAATACCATATCTCGTCTTTGGAGCAGATACCGACAGCATGTTTCAACAAATGATCGTCGTAGAGCAGGTAGATCGCGTGTGACGTCAGCAGCACAGGATCGTTTCATCCGATTGCGTAAATTTCGTCAACGATTCACAAGAGAGTCAACTTCAGCATCTGTCATTTCTGGGATTCATGGAATATCAGATCAGACTGTTCGCAATCTATTACGGGATACTGGGATTATAGCACGAAGTCCTGTTCATAGCATTGTTCTAACTCCGTAACATCGCCGGAACCGATTTCAATGGTCTCAGACTCCTAGAGAGAATGGCCGTGACAACGCTGGCGGACAGTCTGGTACAGTGCCGAATCCCGATTCTTACTGCAGAGGCCTGAAGGAGGACTGTGAGAATGTATAGGCGCTAAAATGAACGTTTTCCGCAAAATTTCATCCAGGAGGCTCTGACACCGGTTGGGAGGGAATAGTGCTATGATATGTATGGAGCGCCAAATTAACATAAACTCAAATAATTGAAGATATCTTCAATTATTTGAAGATATCATCAATTCAATTATTGCTCTCTTTAATTGAATTAATGCGCGCATTAAATCAATTATTGCTCTCATCAAATGAATTAATGCGCGCTTCAATTCAATTATTGCTCTCAATAATTGAGTTAATGCGCGCATCAATTCAATTGTTGATATCATTAATTCATTTGAAGAGATCATTAATTCAATTAAAGCGCGCATCAAATCAGCTGAAGAATTAATGCTCTCATCAATTCAATTAATGCGCGCAATAATTCAGAATTGAAGATATCATTAATTATTTGAAGAGATCTTTAATTCAATTGTTGCACGCATCAAATGAATTGATGATATCTTCAAATAATTGAAGATATCTTCAATTATTTGAGTTTATGTTAATTTGGCGCTCCATAGATATGGGCAGCAATATCCTATACATACAGGGCATCATTAGTTCACATACAGGGTACTGTGACGGTTCAACGGTATATTGATGAAGTTATACAGCCACACGTGGTTCCAGTAATGCAGCACTCCGGAGCAGTATTCCAACATGACAACGCTAAACGGCATACTGCTCGTGTAACATATGCTGTTCTGCAAAGACACTATATCCAGATTCTTCCTTGATCATCCAAACCACCAGATTTGAACCCTATCGAACATGCATGGGACGAACTAGATAGATAGGTACATCCGCCAAAGACAACGGTAACCTCCGAGTTGGCAATAACTGACCCAATCTCTGCAATTGGAGTGGAACAACATCCCTAGACGGTTTTTAGAGACTTAGTGTTAATTGTATCCGTGGGAAGGCGTTGCTAGGCATTCATTGATGTTCGAGAACATTAGATATTGAACTTGGGTGACCTTGAACTGTTAATGACTGTAATCATCATTAGTGGTTGTGATACATGCATTTCGATTATAATCAGTGTTGACATCACTCTTGTGTTATCAATAAATCAATTATTAAGTATTTCGCACGTCTTAATAGAATTGTACTTTGCATCTCATTTTTTTTTAAAAAGTACGTGTACATGTATATGTGCTTACTTGACATATTCCTTCAAAGACTGAAGCTGTTTTCCTGTTATATTTCTGTCTCCGTCACGGCAGCTTTTCAGGAAGAGATGTGCTTCGTTGAACATGATACCATGTCCATACATGTACATTCTGCTTGTTTCATCCAACATTGACCATCGACTGCCCACGTCAACGTCTATAGGTATTTCAAAATATATTAAAGAACTGTGAAAACGTTTGTCAAGAAACACCTGTCTCGCTTCAAAATCAATTTCGGTAGGATCAACCTTAAGACTATTTCCAACTTTTAACTTGATTTTTTCCATAATTGTCACAAATATATTTGAGCGATTCATATAATAAATCCATGAAATTTATTTCTAAACGAATTCATATTTTAACTCAACAAAATGTTACTCTGACATTTACAAGATAGACTAAAATTATTTGGAACTTTGGGGGTAAAATCTTTTGACATCAACAGGATAAGAAAATAATAAATTGAAATAACAGATACCTTCAAGCCTTAACCTGTACAGTAGATGTGCGGCATCGGTAAAGTTGAAATCATTTTTTGACTGCTGTGTCCGGACTCCAACCTACCAGATATTTTGTACTTTAGTCCAATCATTACGTAATAGTTACCTTTTCCCGATATATTATTTTCATAAACATACCCTACTACAGTTCTGGTATCTTCTTTAACCGTTTGCTATCAACTATAAACATGACAAGGTGAAGATAACGAACAGTAATCAATCTCATAACTCCCGTAAAAATACGGAATTAATAGTAGGGAATACACGGACCCCTGGACACACCAGAGGTGGGATCTAACGTTTAGGAGGAGCAAGAACCCCTGTCGACCGGTCACACCTGCCGTGAGCCCTATATCTCAATCAGGTGTATCGATAATATAGCATATTTATCAATAATAGAAAATACATTTGATAAGTCTCTGTGCTTTATGGAAAAACCTTGATTGGGTAGATATATCGGATTGACTGAAAATCTAAATTACAAAGCGTAAATATTTCTTAATATTTTTCTAAATATTACCTAACCTACCTTGGTTCTGTGCCCCAGTTTTACGATTAACACAAATGAAAGACTATAGGTAGCCCTGCTTTTAAATCTTGCATACTTTCTACAATATACATGTACATGTATTGCATTTCTAAGCGTTATCGGGGACCAGTTTCAACCATGGGGCTAGGCCCACTTCTAATTGCACGTTTTGATCTTACCGTATTATTGAAATTACATTGCTGTGGCCTTATTTTTATCATCTCTGAATAAATATTTCCTTTCTACATTATCTTCAAAACTTCAACGGACCCTGAAAAAAGTTGACTTCAATAAGTCTGGTGTTTTTCCTGGTTTTCCTGATCTAGAACTGTAAATAGCGTGACCTTATTTTCACTATGAATTTAAAATCAAGCTCTTCTTTATTATAAAGTCGTTAAGTCAACATTTAGATGAAAACGACTCCATGAGTCTGAAGAAGTCAAAAGTTGGAACGTTTACAGATTGATTTCTTTTTTTGTTGTGTGTTCCTTCCCTTTTAAAAGAATTATTCATTCACTTACAAAAGTCACCATCCATAGGTGAACTGCACAAATGTGGACTAAGCATATCGCTCAATGTTGTAGCAGTGCGAGTTCTTTATCGTGCTAAAGCCTTCCGTGACGCGGGGCACTGGGGTTTTTAAAGGTCTCTTTGAAAGACCTTCAAATGTCATTCCTGAATACCATGTAAAGACTAAGACGTAGTCACTACCAATTTTACTTCTTCGGTTTTGGTGCTGTCAAAGTACGTGCAGGGCTCGGAAATACAAACTATGTGACATCGAGACCAGTTATAGAAATTGTAAACCATTCAGAAAACACTTATTCCAATTCTGTTATCTTGTTATGTAGAATGAAACAAAGGGAATATTAATCAGTTGTAAGAGAATTCAGAAATCATCAGTATGTACTTTACTTACAAAAAATAATGAATTTTAGAATCTCACCTGAGAGTCAAATATTTCTAATGCCGAGTCAAAATCTCCCTGAGAAAATAAGAGAGTAAGTATTCGTACACTGAATTGTTGATTATTTTTGTCATTTATATTTCGATCGTTTCCCTATACATCATACTGGAATTTCAATTTTAAAAGATAGACAAAATGATATATGATAAGACTACCTTTTCTGCATAAAATATTCCTACGTGCCAGTAGTTGTGGCAGGCGAGGTACTGGCATTTCTGTAAAACATATATACAATTAGTATGGACACACACTGCCACTTATAATAAATACGAGACTAAAAATTGATCTGAACTCCCTCGCTTACGTTCCAGTCACTCTCTGTAGACAACATAAAATCTAGTCCCTTATCATGCAGGCCCTGCATCAGGTATACATGTGATAGCGTATGAGATGCGTATGTTTCGTGGCGTTCTAAATCCAGACTCTGAAATAGGTCAAATAGGTATTAATATGCTTTTATAGAAAGCAATACTCACCACTGCGTGTGTATATTTGTCTAATTTTGCAGTAAGAAAGTACTAACCCCAAAGATATGAATAAAGGTTTCTTTGAATAGAGATTTTAAACGATACAAAGTCTGAAAGACATCGACATTTTGACATTAACTTACTTTCTTTGCCACCTTCTCTGCAAGGTCATAATAATTATTCTCTTCTAAACAAAACGCCTGCCACCCTAAAACTGTACTGTGAGAAAATATAAGAAAAGAAGTATAGAGCACTTGGTATGCAATTTCGCCTACATAAATACTTTTTTCTTGAATATCATTTTTTACAAATATTCTGCGATACAATGTCAGTTTATACTTGTGTTCACCCAAATTACTCAATAAAGATATCTAGATATGTTGATAGTATCTTTATTTGATAAGCATAAACATCACCGTGATTATATCGAATATACAGTAGATGTAACGTAATGGGCCTAAAAAATTGCAAACTGTTACAAAAGGCCACCCTTAACCAGAAATAAAACACTGAAATTGTTTTACTTGAGTATGACTGTACATAAGTCCATTTGAGGAAATTTGGTTTAAGGTGGCACTCTTGTTGAAAATGGCTAAAATATACCCCCCCCCCCAAATCGTTTTAAAAATTTACCTTGAGATTTAACAGCCTGTCAAACGTGAAACCTTTAAACTTACATGCCTGGATGGCCTTGGTGCTCAGTGATATTATACTTAATGCAAACGTTCCGAGTTCAAGTCCAATAATTTTTTTTTATTTTGCTTTTCATTTTTTGGGGGTCGAGGGTTGGGTTGGGTTAAAAATGTAATACATATATTTTAACAAACATTAGTCATTTTCATCATAACTTGCAAGTTACAACTTAAAGTAAATGTAATACATATATTTTAACAAACATTAGTCATTTTCATCATAACTTGCAAGTTACAACTTAAAGTAAAGGATTTCATTCTGAGATCTCTGTAGTTCCGTTTGTTTACACTAACCTGTTCCTGTGTGCACAGGATTTTCAAACCGTAATGTGGCTGACGAAAAAGCTAAACAAATACTACAAGAAAAGGGGCACAAATGCACAGCATGTACATGTAATAAGTAAAAATAGGTCAAGGGAGGAAAATTAAATTAACTGTTATACAGTTTGACTTCTCAAAAGTAAATATAAAAACTCATGTAGCAACTGTCATATGATATTTAGGCAAAGCTAAACACTCGAATTATCAACCAAAGGCAAATGAACTGATGAAATCTATTAAAGGTGCTGCATTCATGTCAGAAAAATACAGTGAGCTAAGTTATGCCCTATGTAAAAGGGTTGTTGTGTAATATGAATGCACCTATGAAATGTTGTACTGTTCATCATTCCACATAGGAACATGGTTTATTGATTAAAGAACGACTCATATAAATGTCAGTAATGCTAAACTGCAGCAGTTATTTATCTTGGTTAAGGGACTTCAATCCTCAGCAATGTTTGGTAACTCGCGTAAAATCCGGAAAAAGTTTATTCGTATCATAAATTCCGGCATTTATATTTTTTGGAACTCTTCTTTGAAAAAAGAATAAGAATTCACAGATGTAAACAAACGAAAATAGAGGGGAATTGTATACGAGAAAGAGATAAGAAAGGTCGGTTCAAGAAAGCCTCGTCTACTGCTACTATAACCATTAGCACATGTACCGATGAAAATAACAACCACCCTGACTTCATCGATGTCAACAGCGAAGATCCACTAGCACAGGTAGATGAGTATGATGAAAATAAAGAGACATTTGACCTGTTCCAAGGCAGAAGAGTTGTTGAATTTTCAATTCTGGTGGATCATTTGCAAAGAGGGTGCTTTCTGTGTCATACGCCTTTGGATCTTGTTGACTGTGAGAAGAGACGTTATGGACTAGCCAGCTTACTGTATGTGAGATGCAGGAAGTGCGACGAACTGACGATCATTCCAACTGGTAAACGACACAATATAGGTCAGAATGGTCAAGGTCCTTTTGATATCAACACCAAACTTACTGTTGGTAAGTATTTTTATAAAAACCTAAACGTGTGTGTATTTTGCAATTTATCTGTAAATGTGCAGATCAGGGATTCATATGTTCCTAGAAATCTACCCTATGGGAAATACCTTTCGGATAAAGAACTCCACCATGATCTTGTGAAAATCTTCACATTGTATGCAGAACAATCTGACAGACTTTCGTCATTAGAGAGCACACAGAACAATGAAAACTTCAATCAAATTGTTGCAAGAAAAAATCCAAAGAACAACTTTACTCTGGTTCAGAGAGTACCACTAGCAGAGTTGTTGCAGCTACATGTGAAAAAAATATAGGACCACATTATGTGACTCGGGTATTATTTCCATTTAGAACTACTTAGTATGGATACTGAGTGTGTATATATGTGCACATATGTTTATGGTATTTCTTTCCTGTTATATTTTTTAGATAAATGATGAGTTGAGTTTGTCGCCCAGGATTACAAAGCGCACATCTATCATTACTGCTGTGTCCAAATTCATGGAAGAGAGATAACTCTACATTCTGAAAATTGATGTCATATTGATTTCAGTCATTATCTTTTATATTTTACTGGATACAATGCAATTTATTTTTATTTTTGTAATCCTTTCACCCAATGGATATTTTGTTTAGGCAGCAAACAAGTCAACATACAGTATATGAAATACAATATGATGAAACTGAGATAACTCTTTTTGTTTTCTATTATTTACTGTATACGTAATGATCAATTATCTCATAAGATCACCTGGATACAATGGTAAATAATTATCAATTCTTTGTCATAATAACAAGTACGTAAGAAAAGCTTCACAATAATGGTAAAAAAATACATCATCATTTTTTTGCACCTGAGGGACGGAGTACCTTAACGAAACATTAAAAACGTTAGCCTTATATTTAAAAATTTCCCTTTAGATTTCTGAGTCGGCCGTTTCGTCAACAAAAGCGCTATACCTCTTTGAAGAAAAACAGATAACAAACGAGTAAAGTCTGTGGAATCTGTTTCCCTCATTAAATTCTCTTAGTCTATATTCATTCTTCTCCTGAAGTAGTTACACATGGGTTATTTACCCCTTATAGCATAAGTATATTACTTCCGGAAATATGTAAAATAGTAAATGTGCAAAACTTTGAAAATTGGTTGCACCATCCTTAACAATATATAAAGATATTTTAAACTATAAGGAAGATGTTAAAATCCAAAATAGGTTAATTCAAGTCAGTAGATCAAATGGAGTGGCCTTTATGCATAATGAATTTACAGAAGCAACATTTGTAGACGATGTGAATGATGTGCCCTTTACTATTTCAGAGGTCACAGATAGCTGGTATTGTGATTTTTCTGAAAAGATTGATTTATCTGTAACACAGATTTCTACCTTATAAAATCACACCCGTGATCGTCAAGAAATGTACAACAAAACATGAAGTATATAATTTGATGTTGACGGATTCTATCAACTGCTTTAAATATAAAGTCTAAGAAAACTGTGCACATGTACGTGGAAAAAGGTTAACCTTAACTGTTCTGTGTATCGCCGTGATTGTTTACATGTGTATCGATCTCGGAATGGAGACGAGTGATTAATTTATATCGAATGACAAATGTTATGTAGTCATATATTAACTTGTTTTGCAACATATATTGATTAATATTTATATTTATAGAATTGATTTATCAATTATCGACTTTATTGTTGTACCAGCAAAACACGAAACGCAAGCGAAATGTGTATCAATTTTCTCATAAGATATTACGTATGAATATATATCGTAGAATAATGACCGTGGTATTCCTTTGATCTTCGCAATAACCGCGGTAGAATTATGAATTGGACTTGAATATAGCCTTAGATTTAAGCTACGCACAATGCACTTTTAACCAACATTGTTAATTAATCTAATTAAGAGTTTGACTGCCGATCAGTCTTCCCTACTATCTTGTTATTTTGATCCCTTTTCAAGTTTATGTCAGAGATTAAGCGCAAGAATATGCAGTTTTTTTTTAAATTCTATTATAAATCACGTCTCCTCTACCGACTGCAAGAAGGGAGGGATTGTAATCAGATTTAATGTTAGTGAGAAATTGCATTTTTGATCGTACACTTATACTTGTGGCCTTCAGAAATCAAAAGTTGTTTTTAATTGGTCTGTTATAGCTTTGGAGAGGGTTGCACACACATCGCTGGTACATGTATTGTATTTACTTTGGAAAATATATACGAAGATCAAAGACATTTACATACAGCTTGAAGCAAACAACTTCTAAACAACTGGTTTCTGTTAGAAATATGATGCCCCCAACCTCCCTATAGTGATCAGGGTGTTGTGACCTCGTGACATCCTTTAAATGAACATCAATTCCTACCCATCTCACACAACACTTTGAAAACTAAATTGGGAAAATACTACCAATTCATTCCCCCACAGACCTCGATACAAACATTTGGCTCTTTTTCACTATATTGATACGAGACAAATGCGTACCGATATTTGAAAGTTCATTCCTTCCGCTGATAAAAACTTTGAAAAAACCCATTTAGGGTCTCATTGCTGTTATAGGACATATTTCTACTTCATTATAACTTACATTTACAGCAGCAGTGAATGACACTCTTCATTTCAAATATTCCCCTACCACGATAAATTCCTGTCATTTCTTGATTTTGTGCAATAATTCCTCATCCAGAAGTAAATCAAACAGTTATGATATTACATTCGATTGAAAATAATTTCATTCTTGAATTTGGGCAATCACGAAACAAATAGACATTTGCTAAAACTTAGGTAAACAAACTAAGGTAAACAGCCTGCGGTTAAAACATCCAGGGGCTTGGTTCACATGATATACCTGCTTTAAAGAAAAGATAACTCTTGCAACGAATGATAACTCAGATTTATGCAAATCAGGCTGGCTGCAATGAGAGGTTATCAAAGGTCGGAAGGTACGAGAAACGTGATAAGACACACCGTTTTAAAGTGTGGCAACTTGAAGATCAATACATATATACAACAAATACGCCATTGGGAATCTCAATCCTGTACAGAAGTAGAATTCTTACAGCATTCTACAAACAAGAGGCCTACAGGCCTTATTGGTCACCTGAATACTAGTGAAAAAGTATCAATACTTCCACAGGCCTTATCGGTCACCTGAATACTAGTGATAAAGTATCACTACTTCCATGGGCTATGAAATCTAGAAAAAAAATTCCTGTTCTGAATATCTAAGCTAAATTCTAATGTTCAACAACAGTATAAAACAAGATGTGTTCTTAAAACTTCACTGCCTTCAAAAGTGCATACACTGATGAAAGGCTTTAAATAATAGGTGTATTTACATTAAAACATCAAAACATATGACTAATTTGGACTCATCTTTAAGTCATAACCCTGGGTTTTCATTGAAATTCACCATTTTTTGTACATCCTTTTCTGCTATTCCTAAGTATGCATTTAGATTTTATCCAGTATCAGCAAACTTACACATAAATACTATATACTAAGTTTGGCCCCACCCTGGGGTCAGAACACTTACTCTGGGGATCATCAAGTTTACAATTTTGGTAAAAAAAACCAAACCACTATTAGCTCTATCCATTTAGTTTCAATTTAGTATCAACAGCACTAAAGAAGATTTAAGTGTTTTACACATAAACACTATATAACAAGTTTGGCCCCGCCCTGGGGTCAGAACCCCTATCCCGGGAATCATGAAATTTACAATTTTAGTAGACGCCTTCCTGCTCTCCATCACCATGCATTTATTTTTTCTTACACGTGTGCGGTTCTTAAGAAGAAGATTTTTTGAAAATTGGTCAATTTTGGACAGTTTTTGCCCCGCCCCTAAGGCCCCAGGAATCCTGAAATTTACAATTTATGTCCCCCTTGTCCCAAAGATACTACATACCAAAAGAATTGGACAGGTAGTTATCAAGAAGAAGTTAAAAATGTCTATTGTTAACGCCCGACGGACGACGCACCACCACGGACGACAACCGATTGCAATAGGTCACATGAGTTTACTCAGGTAACCTAAAAATGTACAGACGTTACCAAATGACATATTGGTTACATATCATACATATAAATAGTAAATTATGGCCTTGAAATTTGAAACAATCATGACTATAAAAATAAACGAATAATACATTTCCATTGGTTTTGTCATACAAGTGTCAGTTTCTTTCCTGCATTGAATGAAGGCGGTGGACAACGCCACAATACAGATTTTCAGCATGTTTCTACAACTGTACACGTGTAACGACATCGCTCCACATATCTCGAGTCGATATATATATTATATATAGATTAAATCAATTACATCACATGTTTTAGAAATTAGAATTAAAAGGATTGACGCTAAATGTAAACATCAGATAACCATGCTATACAACGTAAAACAGTTTATACATATAGTCTGTCGTATTCTATACTATAAAAACGTAATATCCCGCGACGGATATCGCACAATATGGTCAGACATTTAGATGGCTGATCTATAGATCGGTTGAACCGTATTAATATTCCAGTACTTGGTCTCATTTGCATAAAAATGATAAAAATATTAGTATCAAAAATTGACAAATAAAGATTACATTGTTTCAGCTTTAACTTAATTTGTGCTTAATCCATCCATTACAGAATGGAGGTCCCATGTCGCGGCAGGCGTTGGAACATTAAAGTGAGGTCCCGTGTCGCGGCAGGCGTTGGAACATTAAAGTGAGATCCCGTGTCGCGGCAGGCGTTGGAACATTAAAGTGAGGTCCCGTGTCGCGGCAGGCGTTGGAACATTAAAGTGAGGTCCCGTGTCGCGGCAGGCGTTGGAACATTAAAGTGAGGTCCCGTGTCGCGGTAGGCGTTGGAACATTAAAGTGAGGTCCCGTGTCGCGGCAGGCGTTGGAACATTAAAGTGAGGTCCCGTGTCGCGGCAGGCGTTGGAACATTAAAGTGAGGTCCCGTGTCGCGGTAGGCGTTGGAACATTAAAGTGAGGTCCCGTGTCGCGGCAGGCGTTGGAACATTAAAGTGAGGTCCCGTGTCGCGGCAGGCGTTGGAACATTAAAGTGAGGTCCCGTGTCGCGGCAGGCATTGGAACATTAAAGTGAGGTCCCGTGTCGCGGCAGGCGTTGGAACATTAAAGTGAGGTCCCGTGTCGCGGCAGGCGTTGGAACATTAAAGAAACCTCACTGCTACAGCTATAGGCACTAAGTGTAGGTCTAAACGTGTGGTACTTTATCTACAGTGACGTCTCAATATGAGTGAACAATTCTCGAAGGGACGTAAAACACAGAAACAAAACAATTCATACCACGTGATATCCTATATCAGACCCATATGATATATGTATATTGCAGTGTAATTCTGTGCACATTGGCATAGTATTTATGAAACTGTATATATACTAGCGGAAAAAAGAAACTGTGCATTATTTGATATATGAAAAAATAATTAAAAAATAATAATGAACAAATCTTATTTTTTGTTATACTGTTAACAAATATACTACTCAAAATTTGATAAGGATCATAGATATTTTTCTGCTTAAAAAATTGATAACTGCATAACTGGCAATATTGTGTCCAAGTGAAACAAAAACGTCTTCAACAAACTTGCACGTGCATTTCATGCCATGGGAAATGCGTTTCTCATCACAGTTTATGCTTTTGCTACCATTGCACGATTTTCACTCAGGCATCGGTGTCTGATTCTTTCTATTTCAAACTCACTTGAGTGTTTACACTACGTTTATCAATACAATGCCCCCTCAACGTGTAAGGCGTAGCCTGACGACAGAACAATTGGGCAGATGTATTTGAATGCTTGACGCTGGCTATTCACAACGTGACGTTGCAAATGCACTAAACGTCAGATAGAGCGTTGTAAACAGGGCCTGGAAACGACAGCAAACATTTGGTACAGCATCACACCGACAGAGGTCGACAACCCAACGCCAAGACCATTTTGTGGCTCTTCAGGCACGACGCCATCCCTTCTGGACAGCAACCAGCCTACATAACGACCTCCTGAACGCGTCGGGGGTGAATGTGTCCACTCAGACGATACGGAATCGGCTTCACAATGCAGGTCTCAACTCGAGAAGGGCATGTGTTCGAGTCCCTCTGACTGTTCGACACCGGCGGGAGCGATTGGACTGGGCTGAAGATCATGTCACTTGGACACAGAACGATTGGGTTCAGGTATTGTTTGGACTTTACAGACAGGAGGCACCGAGTGTGGCGACGACAACGTGAACGTTTCCATGATGCCAACATCAGTGAACATGACCGTTATGGTGGTGGTTCCATCATGGTCTGGGGTGGAATCAGCAGGGATGGAAGAACAGATCTTCATTCCTTTGAGAGAGGAACAATGACAGGGTGCGGTACCGGGATGAGATCCTCGATGTTTACGTCAGACCCTACGCTGGTGCTGTTGGCCCTGAGTTCATCCTAATGGATGATAACGCCCGTCCTCATCGCGCCAGGGTGGTGGAGCAGTACCTTCAGCAGGAGACAATTGTCCGCATGGACTGGCCAGCGCACTCGCCGGACTTGAACCCGATTGAGCATGTATGGAACATGCTGCAGGTTGCCCTTTCACGCCGTAAAGCACAACCCACGACTTTGGCAGAGCTCGGAAACGCCCTCGTGGAAGAATCTTCCCATTGGAAACATCCGGGTGCTTATTGACAGCATGGCTCGACGTTGTCAAGCCGTCATTGATGCAAGGGGAGGTCATACCCGGTATTGACACTTTATCGACTAAGTGTAATGATGGACTATCCCCAAAAACTGTGTAATTCTTTCTCTGGTTTGCTGTTAACTTTTTGTAATGAAATGCCTTTTTGGTGTTGTTATCAGATTTCAAACATTCCGTATTAATAAAAGCTCATGCCGTTCATGAATTTTCATTCATAACCTGAGTAAACACGTTTCTGAGTCAAATTTATGTCTTTTGTTATGTTAGTGGCAAATTACACACATATACCCTAGTGGTCCTTATCAAATTTTGAGTAGTATATATTCGTTACAACATTTCATAATCCATTAATGTTAACGTCGAATAACGTTAATTTCAGCACACTCGAAAGACTGGTATTCGAACTTGAATTAACAAAGTTAATAACGCGTGTAACCACCATTTGCATTCACGCATACTTGAAAACGGCGCCTCATTGATGACACTAGAGTGTTCAGAAATACTTGAGGGATGTTGTTCCAGATGTTGGTTAAAGCCTGGCCTAAATCAGCTAATGTCACTGGCTGATTTGGTAAACAGCGTAGACGTCGTTCCATTTCATTCAATCGGCGATAAATCGGGGAAAACAGCTGGCCAAGGCAAGACATCGACATTCTGTTGAACAAAAACGTCCCTGACTACACGTGCAACATGTGGCCTTGCGTTGTCTTGCTACAGAGTGATGTGATTTTGCTGTCTCTGTATGAAGGGTATCACATGGCGCTGAATAATTTCGTCTCGATAGCGTACGCCGGTGAGATTTCCATTGACAATTTGTAGAGGGGTCCTTCCACGTGCTATTATTCCACCCCACACCATAACGCTACCTCCACCGAATTGTCGACGTTGCACAACACAAGCGTCCTGGTACCGCTCCCCAACGCGACGATACACTCTACAACGGCCGTCACTGCTATCCAAATGAAATCTGGATTCATCAGTGAGCAGAATATTGGCTCAGTCCTGTATTCTGAATCGCAGATGTCGTCTGCACCACGCTAGTCTAGCGATACGATGACATTGCAGCAGTATTGGGGGCACATCTGGACGTCTTGGTCTGATGTTGCGCTCGCGCAGACGATTACGCACATTTCTTGGACTGATTGGTCGAAGTCCAGGAATGCTACGAGCAGTCAAACTTGCTGTCTGGAAACGATTTCTCAGGTGCGCAAGTCTAATGTGGTTGTCCTGTCGACGCGACGTCACACGAGGACGCTCAGAACGTGGTATATCCCGGGTGTTACCAGATTGTTGGAAACGTTTCCATAATGACTGGATGGTGTTCCGATGAACTCCAAAGTGTCTTGCTACGATAGTTTGTGCCATTCCAGCTTGAATCATCCCAACAGTACGATTACGTTGGTTTTCGCTGAGTGGTGGCATGACAGAAGGGTAAATTTTGTCAAAACTAAAGTGCTTTCCTTAACTTGTCACATATTTACAGTGATTTTCTTTTGTTGTTCAGGAATTGTATCTGGTTATCATCAACAGTTTTTTTTAAAAATCTCATATGTGATAAAACGAGCTCTTCCCACCTTGTTATCGTATGGGCGGTACTAACATCAGAATTACACAATAGAAACAAGACAGGGATAATTCGGTTTTCGTGAAGTTACTTTTGCTGTTTTACGGGTAAAGCGTGCGCCGATCGATGTCTTGAAACAGACGAGAAGTATTATGTAACAAATACATGTATACACATACCTGTGACCGTTTTTGCAGTCAGTAGTGTTTTAAAAATAGTCGCCCTCTCCCTCTCTCTCATTTTATAAAGAGTTTGCTAATGCAAGTCTTTAATCCTTTTCCTACTTAAATATTTGTGTTATACATGTTTTCTTAAAACATTTGTACAAATACATGTATAGAATTAAATTCCTGAAAAATTATTTATGAAGCCACCAATATGTGATTGATACTGACAGGGATAATCAATTTTCGTTAAGTTAGTTTTGCTGTTTTACGGGTAAAGCGTATTAAATTTTATATACACATGCATCGCCCGACGATGGTATATGGCAATCTACCATTGTATTGAATGTATGATTCAATAAATGTAAAATGAGAAGCTTTTGAAATATGTGACAAGTCGGTCATCTTCTAGCATACTCGTAAAATTCACATTATCAAAGAGATTGGTGGTCCTTCTCTCACTCGTGCGCTTCGCGCACTCGTGACAGAAGGACCGCCCATCTATTTGATAATGTGAATATTACTCGGATGCTAGAAGATAACCATTACGAATAGTGTCCAAACAAACCTTTTACACTTCTTACTCCAAACAGTACTGGCCAGTAAAACTCGTGCGTACGAACACTTCAATAAACAACATGTGTTCACTAACCATGAAAAAGTCCGTGCATCTGAGTCGGGTACTATCCGATATTTTTCAAAAACATCACCTTTATCGATTGTTTAGATTTATTATAAATATAAACAATAAATATAGAAAAATTATACTAAATTTTATAATGCACAGTTTCTTTTTTCCACTAGTATATAATGAGATGCACTGGAAGACCAACTGACCTATATCCGGGTGTTTGAACAGTGTAGTGTGGCAACACCCTCGTCAGGATGTCTTTGTTTTCTTGCTGTCGTCCCAGACTGATCATTCCTAGAAACGTCTGTCGTACAGCCATCATATCGGTTGGGTAATCTATTAGAATATCCTCCCAGGCCTGAATAGCTTCATACCTCTTCCTGTTTCATAAATTTACTTATGATCCACTTAGGGGTCATCCATAATTGTCAACCATTTTCCAAAGTGTGCAAAAAGCACGCTCGGGGGGAGGGGGGTAAAAAATCGACAATTTTACCGTACGCTCTTTTTCTTTCTTTCGGATTTATTTCGTATCCGTGGAGTCCGGTTTTATTTTATCGTGATTTCATCTACGTATTTTGTGTGCTTGAATGTAACGCATAATCAACACATTGCCGGCATTTATTTTTCACAGTGATTGTTTTGCCACGGGGTGGACGAGGCATGGCTCGACACACCACCTTCTTTGGGAAGGTTTTTAAAAAGTATTGGTCATGTTACAAAAGTGTAATGCCTATAAAAAAGACGACAAGATAAGGCAGAGAAATCTTAATTTTTTTTCTATAAAAACAAAAATCTATTATGTACACAAGATTTGCACATTTATAAAACATTATATCATTCATATATAACAAGAAATAGGGGTACCAATATTAAAGAACTCATTGTTTGAACTAAATTGCTCATAAACTTGATTGTCGATCTTCTTGTTGGGAATTTGAAAATGGTTGATGTACACTTTTTGAGGGAGTGGGGGGGGGGGGGGTCTCAAAAAGTGTGCTTTCTGCACACTTTGGAAAATGGTTGACAATTATGGATGACCCCTTAGTGGTAATATTCGACCATATGATTAAACAACGACATAATCATTTCTGCTTGCACCTTTAATATTTTTTCTTATGTGAGGTGAAGTCCGTAAGCTATAACAGAATCTTACTTAATTAGTAAATATCGTAAAATTGATTAAAAACCTACTATCATTTTCGATAAACTACCCTGAAATAGCAATAATGAAAGTAAAATGGCGGATCTAAGTCAGTTTTCTTTTTTGTTTTTAATGACAACTTAAGATAATACGATATTAAGTAAATCTGTTGTTTATCGATGCTTGATTCTGATCTTACAGAAGAAATAAGTTTTGATAATTATTGTTGGATAAATAAAATATGCTCGTTCGTTTCTTCAATCCGTGATTTTAGTCTTGAACCAGTTTATGGAAATTTCCAGAACGAAGCGTGGTAACGTCATAGCAATCGCACATTCTCGGGCCTTTCCGGCAAACCGAAGAAACGACAAATATTCATAATTTTGCCCGTAAATTGTTGTAATGGACAAAAACTACCATTATAAACACATTTGCAATACTGAGTTTTAAATTTTGAAATTACGAACGATCGTTCATTTTGTCTTTGGTTAACTATCAGCATGACGGATTACAATTGCATTCGTAAAATCATTATGTATTTTTCAATACGGAGGGAGAGAGATCATTTATGTTACATAAGGAGCATTTAATTTGGAGCTCCAAGTGACTTTACAAAAAGTCCTTCCTCTGCAATAGTATTTGATTGTGATTTCCTGCGCTTGCGCGGAATTATATATATATATATATATATATATAAAGCACTATAATCCAACATCACTCAACATCCAAAGTGTCGGATCTAACAGTAGATACGAGGTCAAATAAAAAAGGATATAAAAAGTACTAAAAATCACAAACGACACGAACAAATTTTCAGGACAACCTGTCCCTTCCTCAGGACGATAGAATATTTACATAGAAATGAAAACTAAATAGAAAAGGAAACTAAAACCTCAACTAAACTACAAAAGCTGATAACAAACAAAACGTCTACATATCAAAATTAAAAGCTTTGTTTTTGACTTTATGCAGCGTAGGACTAGTCAGTTCAGATCTGTGTAGACGCTCGATGGGAACAGACTTTTTACTATTGCCAAATATTACACTCAATAATTCTAATATGTAACGTTTTGTTTGTTATCAGCTTTTGTAGTTTAGTTGTAGTTTTAGTTTCCTTTTCTATTTAGTTTTATTTTCTATGTAAATATTCTATCGTCCTGACGAAGGGACAGGTTGTCCTGAAAATTTGACAAAATATATGCATAACACAAAAATGTTGGTTACTAGATCTACCAATTCTTGTGTACGTGTACTTGTAATCATATCGTAATATTTTCATTTCCAATGTTTTTGCTTTTGATATCTCAAATTGTAATGATAAGTCATTTTCTCATGAATACGTTACAGTTCCAAACAATGCGCGTATGAATACATATAAATTTACTTACGTCATTTTAACGGCTTGAAATTCCGACAGAAATGAAAATGGAGTAAGAAATTAACTTCATTTTTGAAAATACGCTTCATGCTGGCATATGTTTTCACGAAACCCTACAGCTAACTCGCTTCATGAAATATGACGGAGTGAAAAGTCGCAATTCAGACCCTCATGTACATGTATTTTCAAACTGAAATTCATTTCTTAATTGCATCACGTTGGAAATAAAGATGATGTACCTACCCCTGGGCATACAGATAGGTAGCATCTATGTGTCTTTCCTCTCTCTCCGTAATCGACTTCACCTTCTCCTTCAACCCATTCAGTTGTGCAAGTTTCTCTTGTAATTCGTGATTTAGGTGCAGAGGTTTTTCAGATCCTCCCAGTAACATGTTGTTATAAAGTACATTACCCATGACTAAAAAATAACCAATAATAATGAGAAAATTCACTATGCATGTACATGTATGATAAAGCTGTTCATCCATAACAACTGTGATGTATTGGATATATGCCGAATACAGTTCTGTATGAGAAAAACTCAGACAGTTTAAGGTCCATTAGGTTGTCTAGATTCCACTCGATCCCCTCATTACCACGTACAATACCACTTGAATATTTTACTTGTTGTGTGAATCCGCAGAAATAGTCTTGAATTCACAAAACACTGCACATTCTTTTATGTATTTTATGAATAAAGTGTTAAATTGAACCCGAATCACATCAATTTTTGAAATAATTTAAAAAATATATTTATATCAATCCCGCAGAAACGAAAAGATTAATTTCGCAGAAACGCATGGTATTTGTACAGTTTGAAAACCCGTATCAGAACAGTTATAATTAAAAGCAATTGGATCCACAAGTGTTGAATGCTATGATGTAGGAGACGCTGGTACGACTTTTCTCTCTTATTTTGGATTTATTATATATTCCTTGGAGACTGTTTCGTAAAACTCTGCTGATGTATTAGGTAAGGTTTATAAAGTTTGATACATGTAACGTATTCTCTTGTCCACTGCGTTTGTCGTCAGTTTAATCCACACCATCGCTACATACGTACACTGTAAATTCCAATTAAACAGTTTACACATTGAGCACTCTGCTCAAATTATGATATTCTATGTTTTCAGGAAACCAAAACAGATGACTTAGACACTTTACACTTAGATGGTTTTGAATTTCATATGAAAAATAGATTTAAGTGTGGTAAAAAATGTTCTGGGGGAATAACACTAGCGTACAAAAAAGAACTTTGTAAAGACATATTTACATGTATACACAAAACAGATAACGAATTTGTGCTTTGGTTTGAAATATCAAAAACAATCACTGATATATACTGATAGAAACCTCCAGAAAACTCCAAATATAGTAACAAAGATGCATTTAGTTTATTAGAGATTGAAATGCAGAACATGTTGACAAACAATAAACATGTCATTTTAGCCGGTGACTTCAATGCCAGAACTGGAACAAGAACTGAAATACACTCAGTTTTACATGAATGCATGGACAGGTTCAACGAAATTTTTGAAGAATCGCAATCTGAATTCAATTTAACATTAGAAAGTATAGAACGAAATAATGTTGATAAAATCCAGAACTGTTATGGTAAATTATTATTAGAAATGTGTAAATCAAACAATTTCTTGATTGCAAACGGTCGATTGGGGGATAATATCTCCGAAAAAGTTACATGTAAAGGTACAAGTATTGTGGATTATTTTATGTGCGACTACGGTTTAAGACAACACATAGATAACATGCAAGTCCTAGAACACAGTTCACTGTACTCTGATGTACACAACCCCATGGACCTGAGTTTGAGTAAACAAATCCCAAGTTGCGAAACGATACAAAACACCTCAACATGTTATAAAGAAATACTAAAACCATGGGATCCCTCGAAAGAAAATGTATTTGTTCAAGCTATTGATAAAACGCGCGTCGAAGAACTTATAGACTATTTAGACAAATTAATTGATTCGAAGGAAAATCCAGAGAAACACATGCATTGATATAGTTGTAAGTGAATTAAATAAAAATTATATTGATGCAGCTAAAATGCCACTGGGTGTAACAACAATGAATAAGGTAAAAAAAAGTTCAACAGACTTATAAAAATAGTAAACCATGGTTCTCTACGGCTAGTAACAAAGCAAGAAAAAAATATCGCAACAGCAAAGTTTATTTTTTCAGGAAACGCTCACAAAGCGCTAAAGAAAACTACAAAAGCAACGAAAGAGCATACAAAAAATTGTTAAAATAAAGAAATAAACAAGTATAGGAACGAAATGAGCCAAAAATTACAAAGTACGAGACTCAAAAGCCCCCGCGAGTATTGGAAATTTTTAAATAAAAATAATAAACAACGCAATATGGAACATATCAAAATTGATGAATTGTATAAGTATTTCAAAGAATTAAATAAAGCACCAAAGATACCGGACGATACAGAAGAATCACTTAATAATGAAATAAAAGCATTACAAATCGGAGAATTAAACCACAACTTAAATCAATATATATCACAATATGAAATACTAAAAGCTATCTAAAAATTAAAAAATAACAAAACTTCTGGTGAAGATCATATAAAGAATGAACACATAAAGTCGTCAATACACATTATGCTTCCACTATATGAAAAAATATTCAACATAATTTTTAGTACTGTTAAACTACCAGAATGTTGGCTTGAAGGAAACATTATTACGATTTATAAAAAGAAAGGGGAGAAAAATAATTCACAGAACTATAGACCTATTACCATTTTAAGCTGTGTTGGTAAACTTTTTACATCGATACTGAACGATAGATTGAAGAATACGAAATACTACATGAAAATCAAGCAGGATTCAGAAAACAATATTCAACTATCGATCATTTATTTTCAATACACAATTTATCGGAATTACTGAAATTGAAAAAGAAAAAGCATTATTGTGCATTCATCGATTTTGAAAAAGCATTTGACAATGTATGGCGGAATGGTCTATGGTACAAACTTTGTGCAAACAATATCAATGGACACATGTATAATGTTATTACAAATATGTATAATCATATCAAGTCAAGAATAGTACATGGTGATGAGATTTCAAATTGTCTTCATTCTTATTTTCAATATATTTAAATGACATGCAATACTTTTTTCAGCACAATATTGTTGATGGTTTACCTACGATATCTGAAATGTTTGAACAACATTTGAAGTTGTACTTCAGATTGTTTGCATTATTATACGCCGATGACACTGTCTTGATAGCTGAATCTGCAGAACAATTACAGGTCCAAATTGATCATTTTTATAAATATTGCGAAAAATGGAATTTAAAGATAAACGTTAACAAAACAAAAATCTTAATAATCAGTAAGGGTAATCCAAAACGGAATCATACTTTTGTTTGTGGCGACAAAAACATTGAAATTGTTGACGACATTAAATACCTGGGTATCTTATTTAGCACATCAGGATCATTCAAAAAAGCCAAACAAAAACAAGTAGAAAAAGCCAATAAAGCAGTTTATGAAATTCTTAAAAAAGGACGTTTGCATAACCTATCAATACAGTGTCAGATTTATTTGATAAAATTGTTCAACCCATCTTATACGGCTGTGAGGTGTGGGGATTTTCAAATAATGCAATTATAGAAAGAGTCCACCTTAAATTTTGCAAATTATTATTGAAATTAAAATAATCTACCCCCGACTGCATGGTGTACGGTGAACTTGGCCGACATCCCATGCACATACAAATACAAATGCGTATTATCTCATTTTGGCACAAAATTGCACTTAGTAAAGAAACAAAAATAGCGAACCTCCTGTTAAAACTGGGTAATAATATTACAAACCAATACTCGAAAGAGATTGCTTGGTTCAAGAACGTGTCAAATATCCTTAACAATTGCGGACTTTCAAACATTTGGCAAAATAACGCATGTAATCCAAACTGGCTAAAGTCAAAAGTAAAACTTATTTTACTCGATCAATTCAAGCAAAAGTGGAATTCTGACATCAATACGCTATCAAAAACTATAAACTATAGAATGTACAAGGATGAATTAAAATTTGAAAAATATTTGGATATCCTACCCAGAAAAGATGTTATAACCTTTTGTAAATTTCGAACCTGTAATCATCACTTACCTATTGAAAGTGGACGCTGGCGAAACGAGCCTCGAGAAACAAGACATTGTAATAAATGTGAATTAAATGAAATTGGTGGTGAATTCCACTACATGTTTAATTGCAAATCTCTGATTGATATAAGAAAACAATGTTTATCACCAAAACAAATACGTTTCAAAAACATCATCACTTTTAAAAATATAATGAATTCAAACAAGCAATCTTTTCTAAGAAAATTGTGTTCCTTTATAAGAAATATTAATAAACTATGCTCCCCGACCCAATGACTACTCGAATCTAAAATTGCATATGTTGCCTATCTCCATACACACGCATGCCTTAAAACATTTAGTGATATATTACCATCACTTTTATATAAAACATATGTACTAAATCTCTGTATACAATTGTGTAAGTGTAATTGTGATGAGAAATAAATTCAGTTCAGTTCAAATAGCCAGCCTAGGACCGAGCTGAAATCAGTGGCTTTAACGTTATCAAGTACCAATCGAATCATTATATATTCCTGGGTTTCCTCAGTCACCAATAGGGTAACTATATTGAATATTTAGGCGCCAGTTCTAATTTTGGGGGACCATAGGTTTAGCGACTAAATTAACGGTTGTACATAGGAGAGGGCGTTCTAAGTTTTAAGAAATTGTGCTCAATCCTTTTGTTATAACATCCATACAATAAAATATGTTCAAATCAACGATTGTACATGTATACTAGTATGCATACACTTTGCAATGCTTTGCAATATAAAATTATATTCAATTTGTCTTTTGAAACTTATGAAATACCAAAATCTGGATCAGCCGCAAGCATATCTTGCAAACTCTTATAAAGTCCACCAACCGACGGTTCATCATACATTCCACACGACTGAAAAAGAAGAAGAAATATTTGAGAACAACCTCTCTATCAGAGCAAATGGAAGGAAGAAGGACAATAACAGTGGAACACACACAAACACGCAACCTAGGAGAGATTAAAACTGGGGTCGTTTTGTATACTAGTAGTCTTTTATAAATATGCTTTCAAGATTTTTACGATTCCTCCAATATAGGAAAACCAATTTGTCTTTGTTCTCAGCATACCTCATTTCAGAAAAATGATAATTAAGCTGTGGTTCTCGGAGTAAAATTGGGATATATCGGAGAGCTACAGATTCATCCGGTATCAAAATCATCCATTTAATAGTGATTTTTTTTTCTACGCACGATTGAGGTTACCTATCGCTTTATCTGTACTTCCAAAAGTTAATAGCAAAATTTCCTAATATAATTTTCTCATTACGCCCTCAAAACATTAATTAAATCTGCATTCTAACTGCAATTTTCGCATGTTTCTGTAGCCATTGAACTGAATCTTTATAAAAGAAAGTTTTATGCAACACGCTCTCGGGCAAATTTGCTAACTTTGGCACCCACCATTTTTTTTCTTCTCAGAAAAATCAAGGGGATGGTATAGATCATGACCTGTAGACTTTAGAACTGATCTATCACTATAGTGAGTCTCTTCTGACAGAGGAAAAATTCACCTTTGATCAAAACAAAACTTAAAGTAATTCCACCCTCCTGTGATGTCATCAAATTTTGCAAAATCAATGATATATTTAGATTTATGCATGATAGGAACATATAGCTTTTATTGGAGTCTTTTCCTTTAGTTATTGTAAAAAAATATCTTGTTAAAAATAAAACATTTCAAAAGTCAAGTTATAGATGAATAATTAATGATACTTTTCAAAATATTGAATCCAAGGGCAACAACTCTGTTTCTATTGATTTCTTTATCAAGTCTATTATGTGATGATTTCCTTTATTTTTTACAGACATTTTGTATATTTTTGTGAAGATACAGTTTCATGAAATTGTTATGAATGCTACTATATCGCCATAACCAGTTTGTATGGAATTTTAATAACGCTCTTTAAGGAAAATTGCAATTTTCTGACGATGATATATGACTCTGTTTATGTACGTCTCATATCTTAAAAAGTGTGATGACCTATGTATTTTATTTGATAATTTGTTAGTTTTAACTCTAATAAATGGAAATGAATACACATTTTAAACTTGTATCAAATAAAACTGCGAGTATGGAGTTACCTCAAGGAAAAAAAAAATTTAATTTTCTTTAGAATTTTAACAAAAATCGATCTACAGGAATTTTAAAAAAATTCTATTCGATCTATTTAATTTTTGTCAGGAGAAAAATCCCTGTGGCAAAATTTTAATAATCCAATAGAAATTTTTTTTAAATTCCAGTAAGATTTCGTTGAAATCTTATTAATAAACGAATTGAATTTCTTTATTTGGAGATTTATTTTCCCTATAGGATTTTTTTAAACATAGAATTTTGCTTAAAAATCTTATGGGGACTTTATGTTCTCCCTTATTTCAAGTGTGGATTTCTTAAAGACTCATGGCGGCCAATTTCTACACAAGAACAAACTGTCTATGAAGTTTGGCAACTATAGGGAACCTGTCAAGTGAGAGTTAGTTTCTATATCTGCAAATAATAGTCATCAGGCGATAGTCACGTGAAACAGGTAGATTCTAAGTCTGCAGATAACAGTCATCAGGTGACAGTCATCTGTAACAGGTAGTTTCTAGGTCTGTAGATGATACCGGTATTCTGTTAGGCGAGAATCATCTGTAACAGGTAGTTTCTAGGTCTGTAGATGATACCGGTATTCTGTTAGGCGAGAATCATCTGTAACAGGTAGTTTCTAGGTCTGTAGATGATACCGGTATTCTGTTAGGCGAGAATCATCTGTAACAGGTAGTTTCTAGGTCTGTAGATGATACCGGTATTCTGTTAGGTGAGAATCATCTGTAACAGGTAGTTTCTATGTCTGTAGATGATACCGGTATTCTGTTAGGCGAGAATCATCTGTAACAGGTAGTTTCTATGTCTGTAGATGATACCGGTATTCTGTTAGGCGAGAATCATCTGTAACAGGTAGTTTCTATGTCTGTAGATGATATCGGTATTCTGTTAGACGAGAATCATCTGTAACAGGTAGTTTCTATGTCTGTAGATGATACCGGTATTCTGTTAGGTGAGAATCATCTGTAACAGGTAGTTTCTATGTCTGTAGATGATACCGGTATTCTGTTAGGTGAGAATCATCTGTAACAGGTAGTTTCTATGTCTGTAGATGATACCGGTATTCTGTTAGGCGAGAATCATCTGTAACAGGTAGTTTCTATGTCTGTAGATGATACCGGTATTCTGTTAGGTGAGAATCATCTGTAACAGGTAGTTTCTATGTCTGTAGATGATACCGGTATTCTGTTAGGTGAGAATCATCTGTAACAGGTAGTTTCTAGGTCTGTAGATGATACCGGTATTCTGTTAGGTGAGAATCATCTGTAACAGGTAGTTTCTATGTCTGTAGATGATACCGGTATTCTGTTAGGTGAGAATCATCTGTAACAGGTAGTTTCTATGTCTGTAGATGATATCGGTATTCTGTTAGGTGAGAATCACCTGTAACAGGTATAGACAATGGGCTAGTAAAGGTAATGGGACCCCCCCCCTAGGGATTTTTGCAAACAAGTATTTTTTGAAAGTACATAGTCCCTAGATTATAAATCAGGTTGTTTGACATTTCTATGTGGGGGTGTTTACGAGTTTTGGGGCAAAAAACATGAAATTTGTAAAAATGATAGCCAAAAACTGGAAAAACTCTTCAGATCCGATATTGATGTCATTGACATTTGCAAACAAGTATTTTTTGAACGAATATAACCCTTTGTTTATATATAAAGTTGTTTGACATAAATATGTGAGGGCATTTACGAGTTTTGGGGCTAAAACATGATTTTTTCTTTAAAAATCGACGAAAAATACAAAAATTGGCATCAGGTGTGAATGTCACGAGTCCTCGGAGATGACCTTAAAAACGGATGTCCCGTGTCGCAGTAGGTGTGGCACGCTAAAGAACCCTCACTGCTCAATGGCCGTAAGCGCCGAGTAAAGGCCTAAATTTGAAGTCCTTCACCGGTCTTGGTGACTTCTCCATATGAGTGAAAAATTCTTGAGAGGGACGTTAAAGGACACATCTCGTGTTTTCAAAGTATACAGAATTATATGGATTTTGTCTTCCTTATGCTTATAGAAATTAATTGTAATAGTTCGTTCGCTGAAGTATTGCGATAATTAGCCACAATACGGACTTAAATCTAAGCCCCGATTTCAAAAAGCCTAGTTAATTAGATAGGTAGTCACGTGGTACAGTGACGTCATATGCGACCTTCGTCGATCAACTTGTAAAAGTAGTGTTAGATATTTTTTAAAAATTCGGGTTTTAGGGACCTAATTTATTTACCACGGATAACATTTATTTCGATGTCGACAAATTCCCCGAGTCTTATATCTTCTAGCCACCAGTGTATACAAATAGCGACCCAAATGTAGCGAGAAAAGCGAGTATGATATCTGCATAAATTTGCGAGTAAATAATGTTTACCTGGGATCACTGTCTAAACACAATTTGGTAATGCCATTTCTGTAAACAACTGTAATTAGTGTTGTTGCTTTTCTTAAATAAACAGTGCAATTATTATTAAATTTATTTTTGGAGAAGTTAGATAGGCTATAAATTATGATACGATTATGACAACTAGGCCTACTGTCACGGGTGCATTTCGAAAATAATAATAATAATAATGATCAAACTTATTGTGAAAATCACAATACTTTTAAATTATTTTATCAAAACAATTTTATTAGACCTAATCATTATTTTTTTGTTATCAACACGTAGTTATTTATGAAGTGGGAGCGCGGCGTGCTGTTGTTGTAAACACGTATGCGTTCCTTAAAAAAATGAAAGTATTGTAATTCAATTCAAAGTCGGGAAATATTATATCTTATTATTTATAATTGAAAGTTCAATTATCTTTTATCTTAAAATTTCTTTTTTTAAAACTACCAGTTGGTAGACACTGCTAGCAAAGTTCTGCCTATATGTTGTTACAAGGTGAAGGTCAGTTGGTGCGAGTGTGTATTGGATTCGAGAGCAGAACGGAAAGCATATGCCGTAGGCCTATATGTAACAGTGTGTAGCTTCGATAGAACCATTTTCTCGCAGTTTATCTACGTCTTTGTCCAAGTGCTTGTTTGAAAAAGTACAGGGACAAATTCTACTGGGGGGTTTTATGGCAAAGTCGTTGTGCTCAATGGCCGTAAGCGCCGAGTAAAGGCCTAAATTTGAAGTCCTTCACCGGTCTTGGTGACTTCTCCATATGAGTGAAAAATTCTTGAGAGGGACGTTAAGCAAGATACAATCAATCAATCTACAGTGACATAACATGTTTGATAGTGTAATTAACTTAGTACTTCTCGTCAGATGGTGCATAGTCATTTTAAACGTGAGGTGCTTAGGTAATATCCATTTGCCATCCATAGCTGAGACACATATGTCCTGAGAGTACGTTTTGGGAAACCTTTTTGCCATTGAAAATAAGATGGGTTGTCTGATACGACTGGCGACTTGAGAGAGACAGGCAATTATATACACATGTATTCAGAGATGATGGAGAGGTGGCCATGGTAAGTTATTGCATGGCAATTTTGTGGCAGTCAGAAATCTGCCTTTTGATGATCATAGCAGATTCTTTGACCTGAAAGGGCTAACGCAAATGCAGACTCAATTCAGTAGCAACACATGCAGATTGTATAAGTTCGCCTTTGCAGTTTTCCGAAATTCAATTTTGCTACCAAATTTTCTTTCTGTTTTTTATTTAGGTTTATTTAGGTTTCAAGTTTTGTAAACACTGTTATATGAATCGGGATAAATGACAAGTATCTCTCTCTGAGCTTTGTCATACTTTCAACCACATAATTCTACACAATATTTATCTCCCTATATTCGGATAAAGTCAAATGTCTTTCCATGTTGCTCAAGAATTATATCAATTTTAGGTTCCGACTTGTTTAGATCATCGGACTTAGTGTACGTTTTTCTACAGGTTGGATAAAACATTCCCCCTTTAGCAACCAAATCAATATACTGAACTTTACTTATAGTTGTCCCGTGGGTATCTGGGTTAGAAGGGATAGGTCCTCGGTACCGTTTGCTTTTCGTAAGAGGCGAATAATGGGGCAAGAAAACCATTGTCCCGTGGGAATCCAGGTTAGAATAGGTTCTCAGCACCCCTTTGCTTATCGTAATACGTGACTAAATGGGGCGGTCCTTTGAATGAGATCGCAAAAACCGAGGTCTCGTTTCACAGCAGGTGTGGCATGATAAAGATACCTCCCTGCTCAATGGCCGTAAGCGCCGAGCATATAGGCCTAAATTTTGCAGCCCTTCATCGGCAGTGGTGACGCTTCCATATGAGTGAAAAATTCTCGAGCAGTACGTTAAATAATATACAATCAACCAACTAATTCATTGTGTTATAGTCACTTTTATTGTATGCAGAGTTTTTTTTAAATGGCTGCTACTGTTTTTGTCACACACTTAACAAGTTTGTGTTGTTTCCTGGCACTTGAGTTTCTTCATTTCAGAACAGACATTTATGGGCGGGGGAAAGTGTTGCTAGTGAACACAGGTTGAGTGAACGTCTCTTAGTCTTACAGTTCACTTGACTCGGCGCAACTTCGTCAATGCTCAAGTTTTACCTCTAGTAACTAATTAATATTTGTAAATTATTATAACACCAGCGATAGAAACCATGCAAGGCACCATTTAAAGCTAGTAATCAATCTATGCCTTTATTATTCTTGGGACTCTGTCTTATGTGACATCTTTATAAGTAAGCTGAAAATTGAAAAGGTGTTCAATATTACATATGAGAATATATTTATCTATTTTACAATTGTAGATTAATACAATTCATTAATCTAAATTATTCATAAATTAGTTTATTGTTTGTACTATGTCATATTTTCAATAGTCGAGCCATTATTTATCAGGGTTTCCCCCATTTTTGCATTGTATACTCAAAAGTAATCCATGTGCTTTCTTTTTATTGATTATATACATTTATGGGCTTCCATACTTTAAATATATCGTGTGAGACTTGGAAATGTGGACAACGATTTTTATGTTGAAAGTTATATTTACTAACTCAAGATTACATATATATCATATAAAGATAAGGTCTGTGGATTATAG
Source organism: Ostrea edulis (assembly GCF_947568905.1). NCBI lineage: Eukaryota > Metazoa > Mollusca > Bivalvia > Ostreida > Ostreidae > Ostrea > Ostrea edulis. Next base: position 60,129,244 of record NC_079164.1, read on the forward strand.
TATCTAGGAATGAACCGTTTTTCATGAATGTAGTATACACTGTATAATTTCGTAAGACATGAATTTGTAGACATTTAAAAATATGTACCACTTTCCATAATACACTGTCTTCTATTTTTTTAAATACGTATTTCTCACAAATGTCCTCTCTGGGAAATCCCTATTCCGTTGTTTGTGTTTACAATGTGTCGTCTTTAATGCGGTATGGAACACCGTAACAGCCATGTTGAATTTGCCAAAAAATGGCCATATCTTGAAAACGCCCCAACATAAATTTATCAAACAACCTTCATTTACCTTTATTTTATACACACTTTCAAAAATTCATAGTGTAGAAAAATCCCTGGGGGGGGGGGGGGGGGGGGGGGGGGGGGGGGTAATGTGTTACTGGCCCATGGTCTAGTAGTTTTCTTGTCTGTAGATAATATTCTATCAGGTGAGATGAGAATAACCTTTATCGGGTAGTTTATATGTCTGAAGATTATATGTACATGTATTCTATTAGATGGGATATTTTGAATTCCCTTCACTATCAAAGTAACATCTGCCAAATTACATGTAATTAATTACTTAGAATAATGAATAGCAGTTTGCTACTAACTATTTGACTTCTATTTGACTTGTGTAGGGTATACCACCTGAAATCATACGTTTTGCACAAAAGTTTAGAAATCCGATTTTATGATAATTTTGTTTTACCTCAAGTGTTATTGCATGTTTATATACGAAATCTTGAGTAATTTCAAAGTGGAATGTAATGTTGAAGAAATACCTGTGTCAATGAAGCATCGAATAATTTGCACGCTTCGTTACTCGGCGTGGACATGGACAGTGCATTGTCATTCCAGGCCTACAAAGCACATGAAATATGCAATTAGTTCGTACAGTCTAAGAAATCTATCATAACTTTTTTTGTTTTCATAGAAAAACGGAATTGTTTCAAAACAGTTATAGGTAAAAATTACAGTAAAGGTAAAATCAAACCCTACTGACGGGCATAAAATATATATAAAGTTACTTTCGAGATGGAGGTTATTTAGTTTTTACAAATATTACGGACATTTTATAACAGTAATTTTAGAAACAAAATGAACCATGTAGTCAAGGGTGCATATAATACTTACCTGAGTTACGATCATCAAATAACAGGTATGTGTAATAGATACTCACACTCTAAAAATGGTGTTTAGATCCTAAACACAAAGTTAAACACATTTCTTGTGTACAGTTTTGAACGCGTTCTAAATCTAAACATGTTTAACACTTTCTGTGTTTAGGTTTTAAACATGTTTGACACTTTTTACGTTTAGGTTTTGAACATGTTCAACCCAATGTGTTTAGGTTTTGAACATGTTTAAATCTCTTTTGTGTTTAGGTTTGGAGCACGTCTAACTAATTGTGTTTAGGTTTTGAACATGTTTAATTCTTTTTATGTTTAGGTGTAGAACATGTTTAACCCTTATGTTTAGGTTTTGAACATGTTTACCCTTATTGTGTTTAGGTTTTGAACACGTTTACCTCTTTTGTGTTTAGGTTTTGAACATGTTTAGTTCTCCTTGTATTTAGGTTTTGACTTTGTCTCAATTACAAAATGATTTGCAAACCTTCTATTTAAAACTCAATCCACAGCATTAAAGAGTCTCAAATAGTAGCTTTCTCTTCTATTATAGGAGAATAACATTGCAAAATCTAGCAAGAATATCCCTTGCATTACAAACTGTGTCTATGGGATCCATGATGTTTCAAATCGAACAATGCGGGTAAAGTGATTTCCTACACACAAAGAACACCGGAAAACACTTATAAACAGATATATTCACAAATACACAGAACAACTTACAAGGGGTTAACAAATACAATAACTACACTGCTGCACTTTCTAAAACACGTCCGATTGCCTAGATTTCGCGGGTAAGAGAGAGAGAAAATCACGTGCAGGCTCAGAGGACTCCGAGCCCGACCAGAAATACTAAAAATCCACCCCCCAAAATCACTACACGGGTTTAGGCGGTTCTTCTCAAATTACATTGCAAGTCTATTTCTATATTCTAATTGCCGAAACAACACGGTTGACATTTCCGTGATACATGTTAAAGACAAAACCATTAAAAATCACTTATGCACATATAAGAAGTAAACTATACATGGTTAAATATCATCCGGCAAGTACAACTTCAACAATTTTTTTGTCTTTGATATGCTAGTTTTCGCATAACAGGCAATGTCACATGTTGAATTAAAAAAAAGGGGGGGGGGCATCAATTGCAACTGATGTTCTCTTTCACAAGATTTAAATGAATTTTGTTCCAATGCAAAGTAAGAGTGATGCATTGGTTTAAATTAACACTAAAGGCACGTCTAATACCAGAGACAATGAATTACACTATTTTTTAAAATTCAATATGTATGTGTCCAGACCTGTTCAAGTTGAAATGGAATTCCAGATTAAAATTTTCTGGATACTCCTAAACTCTGCTCATTTCCAACAGGAAAGGGTTGAAGCCCATAGACGGCTCTTCTAATGGTTCCATCAATTTTGGATATCGACCTCGACAGTGTATACTTGCAATACGGCGTATGATGTACACTATGGTCACTATCGGGACCTGGTACACTATAGCAGTTTGAAGTATGGCAATTCTGACATGCAATTTTTTCTGCAATTCGAATTTCATTTACAGAAGACAGGAATATTCTACATGAAGACTGTAAAACTAATGTCAACAATGTTACTAAGCTTATTATGTTCAAAACCTAAACGCATAGACGTTTAGGATTGTGTTTAGACGTTTAGGAATGTGTTTAGCAAGTGTTTAGCATGTTATTTTGTGTTTAGATACTGTATTTTTGCATAGCTAAACATGTTCTCAGTCTGAACATGTTTAGGGTAGAACATGTTTATTACACTTCGCGTTTAGGATATAAGCACAATCCTAAACACGTTTAGACCTAAACACGATTAAAAAGTGTTCCAAACCTAAACATTGTTTTTAGAGTGCACCTGAGTTACAATCATCAAATAACAGGTATGTGTAATAGATACTCACCTGTTACAATTATCAAATCGGTAAACGAGTACGGTATAGCCGAGTTTGGAACGGAAAATTTGAAAGGGTGGGGTGGGGTGGGGTGGGGGGGGGGTAGTAAAAATAATTTTAAAAATATGATCTACTGTATCAATACACATTCTGCAGACAGAAAGGTATATTCAATATTCTACAAAATATGCCGGCATCGGGATCGATCGTCTAATGTGTAAAGGTATCACACCGGTAATTGTCCAATCAAAATGAACTTAGTCAATGGTACATGTAGTTCCATATATTTAAAAGAATGATTTTTTCCCCCTGCGTGATTCTTCTCATTTCCTCTTCTTTTTTCTTAATTTCTGTACCCCTGATTAGGAAATTTTGTGTAATTTTCGGAAATAATCAGTTGTATACAAAGGAACTATTTGATGTTGGTAGCTGAGGCTACTTCCTGAGGTGCACTCAGGCTGTTTATACACATGTGAAAAGTGTAGTCTTGTTTGCGGGTAAAAACTTTCGAAAATTCTGCGTAGGGTGTAATTGTTTTTGCGGTATCGGCAGATGAGCATTTCCAACAGCGTTATTCGGCATTAGCGCGTTATTGGCATCAATTTAAACATGTGATAAATTACAACGTTCTCTAACAATTCATTCAAAATATGTGATGAAGCGCAAGGGGGGGTGTCACAATTTGTAATTTTTGCCATTAATGTGCAAAAATAATTTTCAAAAATGACCAAATAAGCCGGTATGGGGTTATTTGAGTGTTTTAGTTATATACACAAAAATCATGACCATGCCAAGAAATCCCGTCCGGTCTGAATTCGTTGGCTTCAATAGGGCCATATTACATGCTGATTAATAGTAGCCGTCGCTTATCTCTTAAAATTTTGCGGTCACTGATTTATAACGGTTTTTCTATACCGGAGATTTTGCTAAGAATTTCTAACAGGTATGTGTAACAGATACTCACCTGAGTTACAATCATCAAATAACAGGTATGTGTAACAGATACTCACCTGAGTTACAATCATCAAATAACAGGTATGTGTAACAGATACTCACCTGAGTTACAATCATCAAATAACAGGTATGTGTAGCAGATACTCACCTGAGTTACAATCATCAAATAACAGGTATGTGTAACAGATACTCACCTGAGTTACAATCATCAAATAACAGGTATGTGTAACAGATACTCACCTGAGTTACAATCATCAAATAACAGGTATGTGTAACAGATACTCACCTGAGTTACAATCATCAAATAACAGGTATGTGTAACAGATATATTGAAAGTATCAATTAACAATGACTTAGTACACGGAAGAATTTATCTATGACAAATATTTGCTACCATACAAAATGTATACGGAAAAAATATCATACATGTTTTTAAAAAAAAAAAAATTCTCAAGAAAATCAATTTTACAAACAAGTGCAACATATGTATGTAGAAAGTGAAGCGTATATTCTACCTTGCAATCTCTCCAGTTCGTGCGCATGCTTCTCCGCAGATATACAACTGTCAACAAAATATAACCAGCAAAGTTACGCAGTCACTGTATTTATCGGGTCACATGGATTACGGCGCACTAAGCGGGTAATAATTTAAACATTGTCGGTACACCTACTATAAGATTGTAGGAGTCCGTTTTCACACACACACACACATACACACACACACACACACACACACACACACACACACACACACACACACACACACACACACACACACACACACACATTAATAAAATAAAGTAAAAAATAAATAAATAAATAAAAATCTTACGATTAAGATGAAAATTGAAAAATTCAAACTTTAATGACTTCAAAATTCTTCATTCATACATTCCTGAATGAGACAAACTAAGAATATACACGGGTGAAAAAACTTGCATTCTTGGGCGTAGTTGCACTAAGTTGAGTGTATAAAAGAGAGGAACAATTTTTTTAAAATGATAAATTGTAAGACTTTCGGGAAAATGGTCACAGATGAATACCACAAAATGTCATTGTATGTGGGAAATTGAAGTAAGAATTGTACCCAGATATCGGATTCAGTAATAACTAGAAACAATGGTAAAATAGACTAAACATCACACAAATATATTGCAATCTGACACCCATAAAACATGTCAATCTATTTTACAATTATGGACTGTTTAGCAGGGAGACATCACAAATTATCAGGTCTTAGTAGGGTTATCACCCGAGGGCGACTACATGTATGAACGTTATGGGTCCTGATAATTTGTGATGTATCCCTGCCAAACAGTCTATAATAGTTTTATTATTATCCTTCAGAATAATACAGTCAATTTGATTGGTCGAGGGCTATTCACGTGAAGGGAGACAATTCGTGATGTATCGCAGGATGACAACTGTGCTGTCTCTCTTCAGAAGATAAATTCTAATGGAACAAGCGATCGGTTCCACTAACTATCCAATTTAACATCATTATTATTATGATTCGTCAAACACCTGTGTTAATGTGGTAGAGATAAAAATAGACATGCATGTAATAAGACATTTGTATATTTATAAAGACTTGCTATTAGCATAATTTATGGACTATAATGAATCAATATTGATAAAAAAAAAAAGTATTTGAGCCTCAAAATCGTTATTGGTCCACTCATCCTTTTTGGGTAGTTAGTGGCACCGATCAAAATGACTGTGATAGTGAAAGTACAGACTGTTTTACAATTTTCAGTCAATTGGAGGTATTACGGACTTCATTTTATGAATTGGGGTAAGAAATTCATTTTTACAAATGATATCTTATGCTGCACATTCTATGTAATAGCTTGTTGCAAAGCTCGAACATTCTGTTTGGTCGTATAGTGCCAGGACTCAGCTAAAAGGCGACCAAAAATAATGGGCATTTTTCCGAACTCATTTCAGCATATTTTGGGAAGTGTACGGAATTTAGAGATGAACTTTGGTAGTGGTGTAGATTGATTATATATGACTATATTAGAATACAAAGTAGAATTTTACATAAATTGGTTTATTGCTTTTACATCACTGAACTTGGGTACCCTATATTTAGAGTTCAATACCTTTATATTCGACCCCAAGCGATGCAATTGCCTGTGTTTTCATCTCTAGTTGAGTACCGGGCTATAATTCGGTACTTGTATTTAAACCAGGCAAGGAAATAAACGGCGAGTTAGCCGATATTTATGGGTCTTCTCCGTGGCCGAGTGGTCAGAGCATCGCGCTCAAAAATCACACGGCCTCTCTCCTCTGTCGGCGCGGGTTCGAATCCCGTGTAAGTGAGAAAGTTTCCCAGTTTACTCTCGGAAGGTGGGTGGTCTCTTTCCAGGTACATTGTATCTGGGTTCTCTCTTCCACCAATAAATACTGGGCGCCACCAGATAACTGAAAAATTGTTGAGTGTGGCGGAAAACATTAAATCAATCAATTAATCAACCATCTTATGCTCAGGTTAAATTCCGTCTGGTGACTGTAGATGAGACTTGGGCTCATTATTATGAGCCAGAGAATAAAGCTCATAGTCGTCAGTGGGCAGGGCCTGGGTCCCCGAGGCCAAAAAAGTTCAAGACGCAACCATCTGCTGGCAATGTGATGGCCGCAGTATTTTGGGACGCAAAATGTGTTATTATGTTGAACTTTTTACCCAAGAGAAGTACAATAACTGGAGTGTACTATGCAAACTAGACAAGCTGAGAACCGCCATCGGTGAAAAATGCCGAGGTAAACTCTCTAAAGGTGTTTTTTATTATAATGCTTTATTTCTGCGCAATATGTGTTGAATATTACAAATGTAAACATATATTTTGCACAGAAATGTTCTCGCATACCAACTTGCACACTTGGCTCACACATACATGAATTCAAAAAGTTATGATGATTTTACATGCTATGGAAAAGAAGAAAAAAAGCAACATAAAATGCATTCCTGACTTTGGACATGTATACATAGTAGATTACATACATACAATGTCATTATACTTCCAGCATAGTTTTCCACTGTTCCCAGAGAGAATCAAATTTATCAACAGCTAAATTCTTTACAGAAATATATTTTTCAACATTATAATTGATTTTTAAAAAGTTTATCAATCCAAGTAAATTTGGCATTTTGCCACATTTCAAACAGCTAAAAATATATTGTTTGGCATATAGTATTATGAAGTTTATAACAAAATCTTATGAGTAAAAGGTACCTCTCCAAAATTTACATTTCTGACACCAAACCCTGTACGTTTTGATGTAATAATAATAATGTGCGGCATTTATATAGCGCATTATATAATTTGTAATTACTCTAAGCGCTTTAACAATGTAAAATGTAAAACATGATAAGATTAATCAGAGCATAAAATATAACATCCAAATAAAATAAAACAATTTAAACATTACGAGTTCATGCGACAAACCAGCCATTACTTTAAAAAAAGAATATATTACAAAATATGGTTATAAGATTTCCTAAAAAGATATGTTTTGAGGTTTGTCTTAAATTTTTGACTGCCACACGAACGGATGTATATCGGTAAACTGTTCCATAGTGTGGCAGCTGTTACATCAAACCTTCGATCTCCATAGGTCTTTGTACGAACTCGGTTTTTTTCTAGCAATCGTGAATTGCATGAACGCAGAGATCGTTTTGGTTCGTACACAGTGATGAGGTCGCTGATATAGAACGGTGTCAATCCGTTTAGTGCCTTGTATGTGTGTAGTAAAATCTTGTATTCAACACGGGAATCAACTGGAAGCCAGTGCAAGGACACAAGCACCGGTGATATATGGTCATGCTTCCTGACCTGGGCAACAAGTCGAGCTGCTGAGTTTTGGATTGTCTGTAGCCTGCTCAGATCTGTTTGGGGTAGCCCTTTAAATAATGCATTGCCATAGTCGAAGCGTGATAACACAAGAGAACATACAAGTGTCTTGCAGGCGTCATCATTGATGAAAGAACGAATCCGTGCAATATTCCGTAGATGATAATAACAAGAACGAGAGATGGAACTAATATGATTTTAAAAAGAAAGTACACTGTCGAAGAAAACACCAAGGTTTCGAACACAGTCCGAGTTGGAAATAATGGTACAATGTATTTCCAAAAAGACAGTTGATAAGATGGTGAAACGTTTGAATGTTTCGAAGTAAACACGATAAATTCAGTTTTTTCTTCGTTTAAAATCAGTAGGTTGACGTTCATCCAAGATTTTATATCTGCTAAGCATTCCTGTAGCCGCGATGAGATAGCATTCCATGTATCTGTAGGTCTAAAAACTAAGTATGCCTGGGTATCGTCAGCATAGCAATGATACATGATATGTCTGCGGCAGATTTCACCAATCGGTTTTGCAAACATTGCATAAAATCTTGGTCCCAGAACTGACCCTTGGGGCACTCCATATGGAAGCAGAAAGTCCTTAGACTTTGCAGTTCCTACAACCACTTTCTGACTACGACCAGTTAAGTAAGATTTGATCCATGTAAGTGCTGCACCAGTAATACCAAATGATACCTCCAGTCGCTTAATGAGAATGCGATGGTCTATAACATCAAAAGCTGCTGAAAGATCTAGCATCACCAAGGCAACACAAGAACCTTTATCCAATACTGTCACAAAATCGTGGTGTACCCTTAGAAGAGCTGTTTCTGTTGAGTGACAAGGACGATATGCAGACTGGGCCACGTCATTTAGGTTGTTTGAATCTATATGGTGCCCTATGCGAGCTGATACCACTCTTTCCAAAATTTTGGAAAGAAATGAGAGGTTTGAGACAGGTCTGTAGTTCCGTAACGAGTCTGGCTCCAATCCTGCTTTCTTTAATAACGGACGTGCAATGGTTTCTTTGAAGGAAGATGGAAATATACATTCATTCAAAGATTTGTTCACTATTTCTGCAAAAATAGGTAGCACAGATTCTAAAATGGGTTTCAGAAGTGTTGTAGGGATTGGATCAATTTCACATGATTTTGATGAAGTCGATGAGATGATCATGCGAAATTCAGATTCTGTTACTAAACTGAAATTGCATAGCCGTTCTCCATCAAATTGAACATCAGCATAGAATGGATCCATTGTATTCATGCTGTTGTTATTGCACAAGTTTACCCTGATGGTTTGGATCTTATCCGAGAAGAAATCTCCAAATTTATTTACGAGAGTTCCAGAACAATGATGTACAGGCAAAGCTCTCTCAGACCCATTGTCCATTAGGCTGTTGGTAATGCGGTACAACTGCTTAGGGTCATTGCACGTTTCCTCAATCCGTGTTAAGCAATAGGATTTTTTGCACTGAAGAAGAAGGTTGGCTGCACGTTTACATGTTTCTTGGTAAATCTGTCTATGAACTTCGAGGTTTGATTTACGCATGAGTCTTTCAGCCTTCCTGCGATCTTCTTTGGCTTCACATAGTTCATTAGTGTACCAAGGACTCTTAGGGCGCAGTCTTATTTCTTTCTTTTGTAAAGGCACAGTCTTATCCAAAACAGTGCGCATTTTCTTATCGTGTGCAATGGATGCTGTAGAGCGAAACGGGTATGAATTAATACCACATCCTGCCTATTCGCCTGACCTAGCTCCTAGCAACTTCTTCCTATTCCTAAACTTGAAAAAGGATATCCGTGGACATTTCCGGTCTGACGAAAAAGTCGTGACGGCAGTTGAGGAGTGGGTCAATGGAAAAGACCCTGACTTTTTCAGTTCTGGGCTGATGGCACTTGAACACTGTTGGTCTAAGTGCATCTATTGACTCGTCCACGTAATACATAACATAGGACGCTTTCAAATAGAATGGTTAAAAATTACACAGGTTTGTTTTTATTGATTTTAATTTTTATGCTTAAATGCTTTGTATAAAGTAATGGTCTTTAAGTAAGCTCTGTATTTCTAGTCATAGTACAAACTATCATGAAATATACAATGGGAACTCTTCCGTGTTGAGAGGTAAAAATGAAATGAAGGCCGTTTGCAACAACTTCAAATATAGCCAACTTTATTTACTGTGGGATTTATACTATGTAAAGGTACGAAATGCATGTTTCAGTGTGATAGGGATAGGTATGTCTAAAGCGAAAAATTGAAGCGGACCAAAAAATACCCCCATTTTAATCGCAACAGGCGGCCGAAGTTCAGGCAAGATTTCCCGGACACTGGTCTGAAATTCGTCAGTCCAAATATCCAGTTTCGACGAATCTTGCTAGTCAGTATTCAACTTTTTATCTATACACAGTATGTGGTTGAAGTTTGAGAAGTATTACGTGAAGAAAGGAAAAAAAATGTTCTGGAAAAGTAGTCTTGAACAAAGAGACAAACGTATTATATGAAGACCACAAAAGCACATGTAGTATTTTCTATGATACATTAACTTATCAACAAGGTATCTTTTTAGGGAACTGAACCCACCTCTGTTGTGTCGACCCATGGGTCCGGGTTTGCCCTACTTTCAATTTTGTTATTTTTGATAAGATTCATAAGATGGTTCAGTAGTACTGCTCGTTCTCTTCACTTTCCTCTCTCCATTTATACCATTGACTATTTAAACAATATTTGCATCCAAATATTTTCATGTAAACCTTTAACAGCATCAGGACTTCACGTCATCATCTCGTAAACTGACATTTATTTAATTAATCCGTAACCAGAATCCAGTTTTCCTGCTCCCCGAAGCTAAAAGTAGATGATATGAAAGTTCCACTGGTACATTTTCTTTCAGAAGCTTAAATGCGATAACTCACACGAATCAATTTCCGCTTCAGAATCTTTTACGGTCAACACCATGGTCAGACCATAAACTCTATCATGCAAGGCGAAGGTTCTATTATTTCTGCATATGTAACATTTGTAGATTTATATTGCACAAGTATATGTAGAGGATATAAATTAGCTAGAATTAAAGATTGATTTATTATACGCCCGTCATTAGACGGGACGTATTAGGTTATGGCGCTGTCTGTGCGTCTATCTGGCTGGCTGTCCGTCCGAGGTCATGTTTTCCGGACCTTTTTTCTGTAACGGATGCATTTATTGCCTTGAAATTTGGTAACAATTTCTCCCTCAAGAAGCGTAAGAAGTGACTTCAAAAAATTGCATTTCAGCTGGATTGGTGCACCTTGACCTACTTTAGGGCAATAATTACTTTTTTCGTTACCGCCGCGGTGGTCTAGAGGTTAGAGCTTTCGGCCCGCATGCGGAAGGCCAGGGTTCGAATCCCGGCCGCGACAGACCTAAGTCGTTAAAACAGGTAGTGACAGATCTATATCCAAACGCTCGTCATCAGGTGTGAATGATGACCTTATAAACGGATGTCCCGTATCACAGTAGGTGTGACACGCTAAAGAATCCTTACTGCTCAATGGCCGTAAGCGCCGAGCAAAGGCCTAAATTTGAACCCCATTACCGGTCTTAGTGACGTCTCCATATGAGTGAAAAATTCTTGAGAGAGACGTTAAACAAGATACAATCAATTAAACGGATACAGATCTTGCAATTTAGTCATAAGCTTCCTCTCAGATGAATCATACAAGTTCAGTTTGCATTTCAGCTGAATTGGCCCTTCCGTTCGTGACCTACATTAGGGCTAGAAGTAGGTCAAACAGTTTTCCGGACTCTTTTTCGTTATGGATACAGATATTGCCCTGAAAATTAGTCACAAGCTTCCTCTCAGAGGAATACAAGTTTAGTTTGCATTTCAGCTGGATTGGTCTATCCTTGACCTACTTTCGGGCTAAAAGTAGGTTAAACAGTTCCGACTTTTCATTACGGATACAGATATTGCCCTGAAATATAATCACAAGCTTCCTCTCGTCGGAGTTAAAGTTCAGTTTGCATTTCAACTGGATTGGTGCGCCATGACCTGCTTGGTTGAAGTAGGTTAAACAGTTTCCATATATTTTGTTATGCATACAGGCATTGCCCTGAAATTTTGTCACAGCACCTACATTAGGTCAAATAGTTTCTTGGACTTTTTCTCATCAAAGATACACTGACATCTTATTACAACCTCCCTTTCAGAGAAATACATAATCAGTTCACATGTCAGATGGATTGGTTCATCGTGACCCTACTTTACAGCTTTTCAATTCAGAATGTGTGTGGTATCAATTTAGAGTGCACAATATGCTTCCAGGTTGAATTTCACTGTCCGAGGGGCGTATGTTGTACCGTGTGCGGTACTCTTGTTTTTAATTTGAAACAAGCGTTTAACTAACCAACAATCTATATCAAATCCATTTTCTAATCATTAAATATATTATCTGCTGTTGGTTTTGATATACATGTATATCATTGGACAGTTCCGTTAATATTCTTCAATTTGAATCCACTCAGTTGAGGTAGGTCACCAAAATACTCTGAAATGATTAACAAGAATTGGTATGTGGTTGGGAATCGGGTCTAGAATTCTGTACGAAAAATTTTGATGTAACACATTATTTGGAGTTTCGATTTCGTCTTGAAATTTTACAATAGTATAGAGTTCTAGTAGTTATTCATATATAGTACCTAAATGGGTTTTTTTTTTTTTTTTATCAATGCACTTAATTTATAAAAAATCTGTGTGGAAATTACGTATCTGAATCAGATTATTTAAAGTGAAAATCCTACCAAAATGAACTTTATCAATGACGCTTATGTAATGGAGTTTGAACCACTTATTACTTAGTTCAAGTTCTTTATTACTTGTACATATACTTTAAGCTTTACAGCTCAATATTGTCAGATAATGATTAATTGCGTACATCCATACACATGTAAATGCATCATCCTTGAAAGTTTGAAACGCATAGAAGTTGCAATCACGAGTGGTTGTGTACACCCATAGACGCATCATCCATGCAATATTTTATCGCTTTGTGTTCTTTGCTGGAAATCGACCATTCAAACAACAGCAAAGCAAACCTCCAACTTGGGAGGGAGAGGGGAGGGAAATGACATCTGACACCACCAACGCCAACGTCTAACAATAGCTCTCCGGACTCGCGTCCTTTGGTGAGCTCAAAGGATGATTGCTGTACCTAAGAACATTACATTGTTAAAGTTTGGATTTGATTATTAGGTTAAGGGAAGGAAAGCATAGCAAATGCAAGTATTCAACGTGTAGGTCTGTTTTATTCACATATCATTGTTAAAATTATTATCACTATGGGCAGATTTTTTTTATCATTTTCCGATGACGCTCTTGTGGTAATGTGGATTAAGTTCAGGAAATAACCTGGACTCGCTTCTCACAGTGGTGGATCCAAAACTACGGTATGCGGCAATGAACAATCTACATGTAGGACAGATAAAATGACTGCTAAACGGATGAAGAGATCACAGAATCAATAAGGAAAAATAAGAATTTTCGACAATATTCACTGCATTCTATCAACAAATTTACGAAACATGATGTATCTTGAATCCATAAACTTCTTATAAGGTAACTGTATTATGACTGCAGTCCCGTGAGTATCCGAGTTATAATAGGTCCTCAATACCCCTTGCTTGTCGTAAGAGGCGACTAAATGGGACATACCGCTCCTTGCTCAAAGGCCGTTAGCGCCGAGCATATACCTAAATTTTGCAGTCCTTCACCAGCAATGGTGACGTTTCCATATAAATGAAAAATTCTCAAGTGGGACATGAAACAATATCTAACCAACCAACCAATTTTAATCAGATACAAAATTATTTATAAAAATATCAACTATGCTGTGCATGTCAATTCATCATATAAAATGGCAGGCTATTCTCGATCAGTTTAATCCATAATCATAGTCAGGTTTTCCCGCTCTTAACGAAGAAAAGAAATGTATGTGAGCCGCTGGCTCTTCGTATGTCTCTTTCACCGCCGGGAGTTCCATCATTACTTTCATCCAGGAGCTCAAATGCGGAAATTCCTTCGGATCCAATTTGGCTTCAGGAGCTACTACGGTTAACACTGGAATTCTCTCAAACCATGGCCAGACCATCAAATCTACCATGCAAGGTGAAGCTCCTACATAATAAATAATTCAACATAACATTACTGGAATTCTCTCAAACCATGGCCAGACCATCAAATCTACCATGCAAGGTGAAGCTCCTACATAATAAATAATTCAACATAACATTTATAGATCTCGAGTGCAGTAGATACCCATCATACCAGTACTGTAGATAGTCACATTAGTACTGTAGATATCTGTCACATTAGTACTGTAGATATCTGTCACACTAGTACTGTAGATAACTGTCACATTAGTACTGTAGATATCTGTCACATTAGTACTGTAGATATAAATCACATTAGTACTGTAGATATCTGTCACATTAGTACTGTAGATATCTGTCACATTAGTACTGTAGATATCTGTCACACTAGTACTGTAAATATCTGTCACACTAGTACTGTAGATATCTGTCACATTAGTACTGTAGATATCTGTCACATTAGTACTGTAGATGTCTGTCACACCAGTACTGTAGATATCTGTCACACTAGTACTGTAAATATCTGTCACACTAGTACTGTAGATATCTGTCATATTAGTACTGTAGATATATGATTGCTCTATGTACAAAGATGTGAAATTCTATGCTTCAAATACCATTATTCAATTGCTAGAATTATAAGTATAGTATTTTTAATATGTAGTGAATATCATTATATTCCATGTTAGTAAGATTTATCATTTCATTTTACATATTTTGGGTAGTCTGTGTAATTAATAGCTTTTATCCACTTTTCTAATTTCAATGTTTAGAATCCCTTTGCTTGTGTCTGTGTAACAAACCTCCAAAGTATTTTCCTCTCTTTGCAAGCTCGTCTTCATAACGACCTACTCGTCTTTTATAACGGCGTATACTTTCATCCAACGTTCCATCCGCCACTGACTTCGGTATCTCGTAGAATAACTCCGTAATCTATGTCCCCAAAACATCAACACAAACAAATTATACTAATTGAAAGAAGAATGTCCACGTATTACTCATAACAGTGGAAGTCTTTTATAGCCAACATTACTATAATGTATTAATCATAGCAATAGAAGTCTCTATAGCCAACATTACTACATGTATAATGTATTAATCATAACAATAGAAGTATTTTATAGCCAACATTACTATAATGTATAAATCATAGCAATAGAAGTATTTTATAGCCAACATTACTATACATGTATTAATCATAACAATAGAAGTATTTTACAGCCAACATTACTATACATGTATTAATCATAACAATAGAAGTATTTTATAGCCAACATTACTATAATGTATTAATCATAGCAATAGAAGTATTTTATAGCCAACATTACTATACATGTATTAAATAGAAGTCTTTTATAGATAACATTACTATAATGTCAGCTCTACCATTACCTTTCCGAACGTTTCCCACAAAATCTTATCCCTGCTTGCCTCATAGAAATCCGCCGGGATGAGTTTAGGTGTAGGGTATACGTTATCTAGGAACTCGTTACAGACATTCGACTCATACACTACTTTGTCGTCAAATTCCAAAACAGGAACGAGGCCGACTGGATTCATCGCAAAAAACCAGTCTGGCTTTTGTTTCAGATTGATGTTTACAGTCTCGAATCTGAAAATTTTGAAAGAGACATTTAAATTTAAAAACATTTATGATGAAATGTATATATCTTTCCTGTTTAGGAATAAATGGAAGATTTTCTGACTTGAATGTTCTCAATATCTGAATTCAAACCGTTATCACTGAGAAAGAAAATAGCAGTGTAACTGAAACAACGTACGTTATATTTTTATGTAAGAGGGCGAGTCGTGTACGCTGGGCGTAAGGACAAAATCTCATACTGTACAAACGAAGGGTGCCTGGTGCTAATGGGGGGCACTGCGATCCTAAAAACAAAATATTTCATAGAATATAACGGATTTATTGACTAATTATGTAGTCTTTATTGGGCAATATAAAAATTTAACAAATTGATCCGTTTATAAGGTTCCAATTATATAACACTTTTTATCAAAAGATTGTCTCAATGTAATACTAAATCTACATGTACATGTATTACAATGCAGCTTTGATATCAAGAACTATCATATCATAATTTCATATTTGAACTGACGAGTGCTATACATTAATTTATATCTAAAATGAATTTCTTTACTTTACTTCGTTTTCGTAACATTGTATAGCAGGAACCGCTTTGTACATAGTTATGAAAGAAAGGCATTGCCGCATTGTCTGATGTTCACCCCTATACCCAGTCTGAAAGCATTGCCGCATTGTCTGATGTTCACCCCTATACCCAGTCTGAAGGCATTGCCGCATTGTCTGATGTTCACCCCTATACCCAGTCTGAAGGCATTGCCGCATTGTCTGATGTTCACCCCTATACCCAGTCTGATTAAAATCAAACATTCACTGGCTCTTTTTATTTTCATGGTCACAAAAGAGCTTGTGAATCAGACTGCTTCCAACCTTGAACCTGGTGATGAATTTACATTTTTACAACACGTGAAGTTTCTTATTATACTATTTTGTAACTGTCTTGACTCTCTGTCCCTAACCCTAATTAACCCTAGTACTTTTAAACTTTCATCCTAAACAAGCCCTATAAATGTATATGTTTATAACATGAAATGCACCCCATACTGTTATAAGAGTAGTCGTTCTTTGATTACAATAGTCTCACCTCTTCCAAGAGCTTTTTCCGACATGATTTTGATTTCAGAGTAGCTTCTTCCTACAGTTTGAATGTCTATCTTCTGAAACCTCCGTCGGGATAAGGATAACATGGTTTAGCCTATCTGGAAATCATTCCCGCTATCACACGTATCCTTTGTTTACACAGCTCAGCTTACACCACTATTCGTTCCACAAACTGACCCGTAAGTGTTCTACACGGAGTCACCTCCCTTATCATTCATCGTGCATTCGATGTACTACTTCATTAAATGACTAGGAAAACGTTACAACAACGCCGCCAGACAGATACGGTGTTATATAGCGAGACTTCTCCCATAATGAGACTTTCCTCTGAAAGGTCTCCGACTATCAATAGTTAGACCCCCTCCCCCCTATAAGCTGCATTCTAGGTTTGGATTTTATTTTTAAATGATTGGCTATGACATTTAGTGAGTCATCCTCCTTTACTAGTAGTGAAACTTCCCTTGTACAATATACATACGTGGTTGGTTGCAATTTTATCAATATCTTTGTTATATCAATCGAACGGGTAACTTCTTTTATCAGTCGTCCAACTACTGAATTGAATGAGGTTATCAGGGGTCTTTTTTATTATAAAGATGCATCTTCAAAGGATAAACCGAAATGGAATTTAATGATTTTTAAGATAAGAATTATTCCTACCATTAATGAAATATCATACCATATCCTGTAAGGCATTTTTAAATCAATTACTGATATCTTAATGTATCAAATCAAATGAACCAAATGATGCTTTATCCTAAATTTTGTTTCTGTTTTCTCAAATCATACAATGTGCTTTCATTATTGTGGAATACACTGTTGAACAGAATTTCGGGGGCGGTGTGTATGTGTGTGTGTGTGTGTGGGTGGGTGTGTGTGTGTGCGCGTGTGTGTTTGTGTGTGTTTAATTGCTTATAAAATGGGAGGCATTTCGTTATATAGCCATTATGCATTTCTGAGGGGGTAATGCTGCTAGTTAAGCAGTTAATTAAAAATTATTATGATCAATCTCATCATGAAATAAAGACATCAATCGCATAGTATTTCAATCTACTTGAACTATCATATAACATCGGAAAAAAAAAGAACTATTTATGAAAGGTAAAAAATTTCAAGATATATTTTTAGAAAATTAATTATTGCTTGCATTATGAATACTCAAATAATTAATAATACCTACAATTCTGAATCAATGAGTGCATCATAGAATACAATGCTGGAATAATTCGGTGGTTGATTATTGAGCGCAGTAATCCATATATCACTATAATTGCTCGGGGGGGGGGGGGGTAAAGTAGGACTATTTTATTCAAGGGGAACTCCTTAATGGGGAAAAGTCTAGCCTATGCAATAACACCAGAAAGCAGACCTGGCAGAACACCACACAACACGATAATAACCAAAATCTCCATTTAAAAATGCTTTCTTCAAACTTGGAGATCTTAACAACCCTAAAGATTTTCAAACTGCACTGAACAAGACATTTAAACTTGGGACACTGCTGTGCCACTTCAAGCAGGTGGAGTCATTGCAGCAAGTCGCACACACGGCACCAGAGACCGGAAGGAGAACTGAGGCGGTGACGTACAGACGGAAAATGGTGCTAAACACAGGAAAACAAGAAGGAACCTCTACAATCTTCCTCAGTCCAATATCATGGATATTTCAACCGGTTCCATGGTAATTACTGATGCAAAGAAAGGCTTATTCAATCAACGCCCCCTGATGACAAGTATTGCCACAAAGAATAATATAGAAATCAAAATTACATGCAATAATAGTAATTTTTATCGAGCACCTATATTCAATTGGAGATAACTTATGAATAATTTTATTTAAAAAGATATCGTCCATTGTTTGTATTTACGTTAATTTGGTGCTACATTATATTAGCGTTTTAAAAATAATTCCCTAGTCTTTCCAGTAACTTCCCTTACTAGCTTTTTTTGTAAAAAGGACTCGCGTAATTTATTCTTATTTCCTTGTGTGTTTCTCATAATGTATTAAATGATTTGATTTAAGATCCATCCCATGGATTACCCATTCATTTGGTTGAAGGGTGATATGTTCAATCTAAGCGGACCCAAGATGGATCTGGCGCATCAGAGAGAGACACCAATGGGTTTCTCAACATGGGCAGCCTTCCTACACAAAGCCGAAGTCATTTTACAAGACAACATCGGCGCAGCCATTGTAGCATGGAACAGCATTATGGCCTCAACTCGTATTAGAAGTGGATGGATACCCTTCATCACTTCAAGTTGCCAGTTTTGTATGTCCCACCAAACGCAGGCGAAGCATCGATCGCTCAATGTGCAGCTTGGCTGACTGGCTGTAGTGAGCTTCATGTAGCTTCAGCGTACTGTGGTCAATTTGCATCGAGACTATTACTCCCATCTAAGAAGTGATTATATTCTTACAATACTGCGGCAATATATCAATCATTTGGACGCTATTGATTGCTAATTTCTATATGATACGCTTAGCCTATTGTCAGTATGATATCATGATACAATTGTAAAGTTATTTTTGTGAATCTGGCCTGGATTTTTCGAGAAAAAATATTAAACTTAAACTTTGAATTGTCTTTTATTTGAGATGTCAAGATTTGGGTAAAATCTTAGACTTAAGTTGATGCTTTTTCTGCAATGGACATTTCTACTTGTATTTTTTTTATGTTTTTGAGAAATCTAAGCCTGTAATGCTATGGAGTGTGGCATAAGTTAATGAGTGATTCTCTTATTCTGGTAAATTGTAATGTTTAACCTGTTCATAAACTACATTTATGTATATGTTAATGCAATGATGTTGTGATTTTCATATTGGAAAAAAGACTAACTATTCAAAATAAGCAAGAAAAAAGATAAGAGAAGACCAAGACCCCATTAATCCTTAACAACACGGGGAGTCTGTATAATGGTGATGTCCCTAAGGAAGTTGATAGATTCAAAACATTGGATTTGGATATTGGAGGGAATAACCCTGCCAATAATCCTAGCAAGATAGGGGAGTATCTTTATAAGTTAATTAATCATTTATCGAATGTCTAGTGAAACAATAACTTGATTATTTAAAGTAGTTCCACCCTCCTTATGACGTCATGAGATTTTGCAATATCAATGATTTTAAATTTAGATAGGAACATAAATTTTACTGGCGTCTTATCAAAAGTTGATCTGTCACCATGCAGTTGTACCATTTTAACGTATTGGTCATGGGATCGTTTCAGCAGATGCCCCATCTTAACCAGACACAGAAACAAATCTCATAATTAATAACAAATGATAGTAACAACACCACACCACACGAAACAATTATAGACGAACCTGCAGCAGGTAAAATAATCTTTAATGGAATTCCTGAATGTACTTATTTAAACAGTGAAGTACAATTACATGTGCAGACCTATACAATTTGTGATTGTACTTTTTCGGATCCCAGATTAACACTTACATCAATCCCTCATTTGCCTTTTCCTGTCAAAAAAGATACAATCAGAGGTAGGTCGTTTTGTTGGTAAACATGACAATCTCTGACATTGTGATCAGTAAAACTTTAATTCTGTGTGTAGGGCGTTTTGTTGGAAAACATGACAATCCCTGACATTGTGATCAGTAAAACTTTGATTCTGTGTGTAGGGCGTTTTGTTGGAAAACATGACAATCCCTGACATTGTGATCAGTAAAACTTTAATTCTGTGTGTAGGGCGTTTTGTTGGAAAACATGACAATCCTTGACATTGTGATCAGTAAAACTTTAATTCTGTGTGTAGGACGTTTTAGAAAATTAGGTCCACAAGGACCTTTAATTCTTAGAAGGCCTGTGTAGATTACACAGGAATATAACATGGACTTGCGTTGTCTTTCCTTCATTGTTAGGACCTCTGCTGGCGACCGTGGCGCTATATTTACAGGTTTATATTTTATCCCATTTCCGAGTTTCGGTCAGGGTGTATACTTTCTTATGACATTCAATATTGATTATTTCAGTCAGCTGTGTAACATTCAATTTAGTAGGTAAACTAAGGTATGCAGGCTGTGAATTGTGTTCACGACATTAATGCAAGCTGTGAATTGTGTTCACGACATTAATAAAAGCCACTAACTTTGAGACAATAACAATGAGAAAATTCATGCAAGAACATGAAATATTCACCGAAATACATGCATGATTTAAAGCTTTTAAAAACATTTTCTAGTCTGAAAATCATTCGAAAGGTTCATAACAGGAGGGACATACTCTGGCAACAGAACAGACATGATTGCTTTCTATATTGGAAGTTTAAGGATAAAACACTATTTGAACTAGTTAAATGTTCAGTGTTATTTACTTTTGAAGTAAAAAACATTCAATTTTTCTTTTTCATAGAAGATACAATTATTGGTTGAATTTGTAATAGGATGGACATGGTTGTGTAATAGGTCATTTAGGGCTGCTTCTGAAACGTGTAGCAGTCACCCATTCAAGTACTGATTACGCTTGCCGTTTCTTAAATTGCCTGATCAAGAGGGAGATCTACCACATCACTAAAAAATCTAGCTCAATTAAGTGCCCTATACACTGCCAGCTACAATTTCCCCGCTCATGGAAGCTTCGTCCCGAAGTTTAGCATGGGTTCTCTCTGAATGTTTGGTACCTCTTCAGCAACTGCATCCGTTGTTCCTTACGACAACCACTGTTGTCGTTGGATGAATTCACGTCCGTACATGGCTCACTGAGCTTAAAACCCCCCAAAACTGAACTGTCTCTATATATGTTCACGAATTCTAAGAACTCCGAAGAGACTCTACGTGAAGAAGGCTTCCCACCAAGCATCATATTCACTACGCTACCACCATTTTGTAACGTGTAGCAGTCACCCATCCAAGTACTGATCATACTCGGCATTGCTGAACTTGCGGAACACTTAAGTTCCCTAAATACTGTCCGCTACACTTCCCCTCGCTCATGGAATCTTCATCCCGAAGCTTAGCATGGGTTCTCTCTGAATGTTTAGTACCTCTTCAGCAATGGCATCTGCCGTTCCCGACGTTTCCACACGAAACCACGTCCGTACACGAACACAAAGTCCCAGAGCTTCAAAGACACTCTACCAGAAGAAAGCATCCCACCGCTGTCACCATTTTCTAACTTGCAGCGGTCATCTATCCAAGTACTGATCACGCTCACTGTTGCTTAACTTGCGTGATCAAGAGAGGGACCCTACTGCATCACTAGAAAAGCTAGCTCTATAAGTTCCCTAGATACTGTTCGCTACACTTCAAGCCAGAAAATGGTAAAAGTTCCAAACCACAAGTGGTTTTTTATGGAGATTCTAATTAGCCTGCATTCAGTAATTGAAAATGATACTTCCTACTCGAAGAAAATTTAGTTATATCCTTCATGTTACAAAATCTTGTCCCTCCTGTTACAAAAGGTGATGTAACAGGAGAGAAAGTAACAAGGGAGACAATTCTCATGTGAATTTAATTTCCCTTACAGCTCGCCATACTAAATTATGATGCTGAAATTTTGAAACAAACTTAACAAGCTACCTTGCATTACAAATTAAATGTTTTTGTGTACACATTTAGCATTATTTCCAATGTGACGGGAAAGACTCGTACAATTTCTACTCCTATAATTTACTCTCTACTTTGGACTTTTCCTCATTTATTTACATTTGGAATCACATGCGGTATGCAGTGAAAACAAAACTGACGCCAGGGAAATTTTGTAATATCATTTTAATCATGCATCGTTTTTCTATTTCTTGTATTTCTGTTTGTGTAACAGGAAATACATAAATCTGAGGGACAACGCTTTGTAGATAACCTTCAGAACAAGACGTAAAAGTATCAACACAATTCCAGGAATTCACACATAGATTAGGAAACGATGTTATATAGTGAAATCTACGACACAAAATGCACTAGGACAATTTCATGAGTGGGGGCATCAAAATATCAATGTCAAATATACTACTCAAAATTTGATAAGGATCATAGATATTTTTATGTTTAAACAATTAATAACTGCATAACTGGCAATTTAGTGTCCAAGTGAAATCAAAAACGTCTTCAACAAATTTGCACGTGCATTTCATGCCATGGGAAATGCATTTCTCATCACAGTTTATTCTTTTGCTACCATTGCACGATTTTCACTCAGGCATCGGTGTCTGATTCTTTCTAAAATTTCAAACTCACTTGAGTGTTTACACTACGTTTATCAACACAATGTCCCCTCAACGTGTAAGGCGTTGCCTAACGACAGAACAACTGGACAGATGTATTGGAATGCTTGACGCTGGCTATTCACAACATGACGTTGCAAATGCACTAAACGTCAGCCAGAGCGTTGTAAACAGGGCCTGGAACCGACAGCAAACCTTTGGTACAGCAGCACACCGACATGGGGGTGGTCGTCAGAGACCAAGACCATTTTGTGGCTCTTCAGGCACGACGCCATCTCTTCTGGACAGCAACCAGCCTACATAACGACCTCCTGAACGCGTCGGGGGTGAATGTGTCCACTCAGACGATACGGAATCGGCTTCACAATGCAGGTCTCAACTCGAGAAGGGCATGTGTTTGAGTCCCTCTGACTGTTCGACACCGGCGGGAGCGATTGGACTGGGCTGAAGATCATGTCACTTGGACACATAACGATTGGGTTCAAGTTCTGTTCACCGATGAGTCCAGGTATTGTTTGGACTTTACAGACAGGAGGCACCGAGTGTGGCGACGACAACGTGAACGTTTCCATGATGCCAACATCAGTGAACATGACCGTTATGGTGGTGGTTCCATCATGGTCTGGGGTGGAATCAGCAGGGATGGAAAAACAGATCTTCATGTCCTGGAGAGTGGAACAATGACGGGGATGCGGTACCGGGATGAGATCCTCGATGTTTACGCCAGACCCTACGCTGGTGCTGTTGGCCCTGAGTTCATCCTGATGGATGATAACGCCCGTCCTCATCGCGCCAGGGTGGTGGAGCAGTACCTTCAGCAGGAGACAATTGTCCGTATGGACTGGCCAGCGCGCTCGCCGGACTTGAACCCGATTGAGCATGTATGGAACATGCTGCAGGTTGCCCTTTCACACCGTAGAGCACAATCCACGACTTTTGGCAGAGGTCGGAAACGCCCTCGTGGAAGAGTGGAACAACCTTCCCATTGGAAACACCCGGGTGCTTATTGACAGCATGGCTCGACGTTGTCAAGCCGTCATTGATGCAAGGGGAGGCCATACCCGGTATTGACACTTCATCGACTAAGTGTAATGATTGACTATCTTGCTTTTCAAATATGATTTTTGTGCTTGAGATATGAATTTTGACGGATCAGGATAATGACTCAAATATCAGTAATAATCAGAACGTACATGTTTAAGGATTAACAGCAGAATTTATCGGCAAAAATATTAATTTGGCTCTCTGAACAGGTTTTCCATCAGGTTGTGTTAGACAAGAAAACAAGGATGTTCAACTAAACATCTAAAAACAAACCCAGTATGCATAGTTAGTGGATTTACACAATTTCAACTGAACACTTTGAGGAGTTAAGTAATAATCATATAATTAGAGATATATGCTTTTTCCTTTTAGACTATCACAACATGTATCAAATACAGAAAGGTTGGCTTGCAATATTTCCATTAGATTGCATGCAATGACTGCAGGAAATGGTTCCACAGAACATATACCAAGCTTTCAACCAAGGAGTATCTAAAATTAAATGAGGATTCTGTGTGGCAATGTGCCATTTGTAATGTATAGGACTGTCGATCTGTGGAAATGTATGTGCGGTATATAATGCCCATGAAGGCAAGGATTTTGGAAAAAAATTACCATCACACAAATAGTCCAACATTATGTACCCCTATTCGTAGACAACGAGAAGATCACTGGATCAGGATCCTAGGCACTGCATTTCCATACAGATTCAATGATACTATATATGATGTGGGAAATTTGACTAGTCCACAAGGAAATAACGTGAATGTGATGGGACTCTTTCCCAATACTCAAAGACGGAAACGCAGTCATGGATATCGTTCATATAAAAGACCAAGTATAAATAATTTCACGTTTGATTCACTTTTACCTTACGTCAACAGACAATTAGGTCCACATCATATGCGCACAAAATTAAGAGTTTTACATACGTTATTTCGAGAAGCCACAGCTAGTCTATACTTGAATTTTTCAACACCTGAATATAGATTGAACTCTATGATTATGGATGTTGCCAATCACAGGCTCTTTAAACCACTACGGGTCATGGATGATATTCCTTCCAAATCGTGTCGCCACTTCCTTATGCTCAAATTTACAAACAAAGGAATATATACCGTCAATATAAGTAACATTCTTCGTCATAAAAAAGTTTAGTTGTGTATTCCAACTTATTTCAAGTTCAAATATACACCCAGTATTTCCTACAAATATGCTTCTACTATTGCATCCAAACTTTTCAATTATAAACAAACTTTGCAGTGCCTAGATATGGGCCATCTTTTACTCAATCCACCTACGTGTTCTTCTTCTTTCTCTTCTTTTAACTATAGTCCAGCTGAACATGTCATTACTGGTGATGTTGATATAGTTGAAAATGAGGACTTCAAATCACTTATTCTAAAAGGTCCTTAATAAATAAATAGAGAACCTCGGTCTTTCAATTGGCGACAGAACTGCATGTGGCCAAGTGCACAATGGTAGTCCTTAGTATTGCGCTTTCCGGATATTTCGGGTCCCCACCTCTATATTATATCGCTTAGTTTTTGTGACGTAATACGATGCTCAGAGCGTGGGTGCCATAAACTATCAGTATTGCTGTTCTTTCCACTACATGTAAAACCAGCCGTTTGAGTGACTCCACAGGTGTGTATTTATATGCAAATGTGTGTTAACTTATAGAATTGTTCAGCTGATCTCTCACTTTGTTCAACAATGTTGCCATACTTCTTCCATCAAATTTTCCCTCAATGTAAGCTCGTCTTGTGCTGTGCAACAAATTATGGTGTTTAGCAAATGTCTCGTTCAATGTACAAACCCCAAGTGCTGGTATTTTGTCTGCCATAATGTTGGGAGGGGTTGGGATTAGGATTCCATCCAAAAACGGGCTTGTGACTACTAAAACCATTCCACATCTGCAATACATCCATTTCCATGTTTGCCCAGCACAAACTCTGGTCACTCACATAACTGAAGTCATGTTCTAGTTTGGTCAACATCTTGTCAGTATGCACTCTTTCAAACAATCCATTTTGAAATGGATTTTCACCTGCAGATGTATGCACCCTGGCATTTAAAATGAGTGACACTTCTCGAGTTTCTTCAGAGTTGAACTCCCCTCCATCATCTGTCATAATTGCCCAATGACACCAAATATTCTTATCCATTGAGACATGAATTTATCGATGACGTCAGTTGTCTTTTCCCTTTGTATAAAAACAGACACTGTGTATCTGGATCACATGCCAATTATATGTAAAATCCACTTTCCTCTCCAGTACTTCAGGTCCATAGCCACCTTTTCATTAAAGTGGGATGCCATTGTAAATGAAACAACAGGCCGTGATGGTGTTCTAGCATAGGTCATGCACACATCTGCTAAATATTTTCAATATCCTGCTCAAAGTTGTCTAACCAAGCCCATGTATCCTTCAAAAGGGATATCAGTCTGTTGTTTTTGTTGAGTGGGAAATTTACGGTGCAATGTTAGGAATCTCTTTTTAGGATCCATCTCATCAATCCTGACTGAGCAAACGTTTTCAACTGGTATCATTTCTGCTATTTCTATGGGTACACAAAAATGTCCAGAAGAGGTCAAATTAAGGTTCATTGTTTTTCCAAGAATCTCTGCTGTGACATCCTCTAAGTTTAGATTCACACTAGTAGTTTTCGTAGCTGTTCTTGACCACAGTAATGTAATGTTTGAATTAAATACATCAGTTATTATCGTAGCATCTTTCACGGCCATTCTAGCTGAAATTGTATATTCTCTCTCAGATTTAAGACGTGTTTACCCTCCAAATTTGCAAATTCTTCTGTCATCCATTTTCTTAATTGTATTTTTGTATAGTTCATCAACAAGACACGAAGAAGACAAAATGATACAGAAGGTGATCATAGCCAGACATATGTTGTTGTATGTATATGGAGGGCACTTCTGCCTACTTTACCTCTCCTGACCGTGCTCGCGTTAAAATATTTGCTAAAGCCTCTAATCTTGAAAAGCATTCATATTGCAACTCATTCATATAAGAACACTATGTCTGGAATGGATATGGCTGTTATCATGAGATGTATATATGCTGAACAATGTGAAACCCTGAAGCAGTGTCAAGATTCCATCCTTCAGGAAACACAGAAGACTCTGTTAAGTTATTGAGGAAAATGACAGGAAAGGATGGGCATTGAAATCTAAACGTCTAGATTAATGAGCAGATTATCTCCAAAAGTGAAAGAATACATATAAAATATAACTATTAGATATGAGAAAAATGGAAATCGCCCTAATGTGTATGCTCTTTCAAATGAGCTAGAATAAAGGTAACAGATGAGAATGTGCACAAGTTGTTCAAGCATTGTGAATGGCCGATTCCAAACCAGATAAGAGGTTGCATTGATTAGTTCTTAACAAATATGAAAAGAGGTCCATCTGAACCAAAGAAATCAAAAGTTTGTGTGGAGGAAGTTTCAAAAGGGGAAGCTGGTGACAGTGCACTCATTTACGTAGGTCATAAATGGAAATGAAAGTGTGTGTGGATTTGTTCATGAAGTTTTCTCTGTAATTGGCATGTAAAAAGATTTTCTTACAAAGAGTGCAGTAGCTCCATGGCAAAAGTAGTGAGTGTATATATCCAAATGTCAATTTCATAATTATTTGTTTTAGGTGTACATATCCAAAGGTCATATTTATCTGATGAATACCAAAATCAATGGAGAAAACATTTAACATTTATCTCCGACACATTTCAAGGCTTTCAAAAATACATTGCACCATCTGAAAACTCAATTTCAACAGATTCAAATAGAAAATGAAAATATAGAACATGATATCATGAACTGGTCATCTGACTAAAGAATAATATTGTTTATTTTATGACATGTACATATTTTATTGCAATGGATCACTTGACTTCCATTGCACATGTTTTTCTAATACATTTATTTTGACATGAACTTATT
This sequence comes from Ostrea edulis, assembly GCF_947568905.1. NCBI lineage: Eukaryota > Metazoa > Mollusca > Bivalvia > Ostreida > Ostreidae > Ostrea > Ostrea edulis. Next base: position 60,157,095 of record NC_079164.1, read on the forward strand.
ATTCATTGAAGAATCTTGACAGAAAGACAAAAAATTATTGATTTTTATGATTATTATTTTGCAAGAGTCAGTTGTATGCATTTGTAGTTCTTACATAGCATGAAAGGTGAAGAAACGATCAGTGATCAATCTCATAAGTCCTATAAGGAATACAAAATAGACAGTTGGGCAAACACGGACACCTGGATATGCAAGAGGTGGGATCAAGTGCCCAGGAGAAGTAAGCATCCCCTGTTGATCGGTCACACCCAAAGTGAGCCAAGAACGGCCCAACAATTGGTATAAAACACGTCAGACAGCAGTGACACTTACAATTTTGATTAGTTGGATGGTGAAATTGAATATATATACACCTTGGATGAGGAGAAAAGGAATCACATGTATTTTCAATACATATCTTGCTTTGAAATTGAACTCCATATAATTTTTTCATTGAAATATTGGATTTCCGTAGGAAAACAATGTTCTCCCTACCCCTTTTATCACGTTTTGAATTGTACCTCATGGTAATGATGTGTTAAAAATCACTTTAATGACTGTTGTGTATTGTGCGATTTAAAATACCCATATCTAGTGAATGTAGCTACATAAAAGTCATGCTCTCTCTCTCTCTCTCTCTCTCTCTCTCTCTCTCTCTCTCTCTCTCTCTGTGTGTGTGTGTGTGTGTGTGTGTGTGTGACTAACTGGTGTTGGCTTCTAATACCGTGTATTATTTACTCAAACACCGACAGTTGATAAGAATAGTGTCAACAACGCAGAAACACAATTAAGGTCGTATTATCATCTTCAATGTAAAAGGAAAAATCAATTTGAAATATGAGAGAAAATACCCTCTAGTCTTATAATTCTTCAGAAGATTAGCTCATAGGAAGCACGGGTTGTATGTTTTTCAGGTAGCCATGTCCGAATTGCTTAATAGGTTTCACTCCGTGTGGCCTGTGTTTATGGATCAGGCACCGCCCACGACAATGAATTAAAAAAAAACTACCCTGGTCTTGGTCCACCCAATAAAGTAACAGGTTTGGCGTTCGTTAGTAACCCAGGTGATCTCTAGACGATAATAGACAAGAGATTTCCTCAGCCTTTCCAACACCTGATCAGTTATGAATGACCTACATATTGTGTGATAAATAGACTGTCTTCAACACCTAGACGTATGTGCTTAACCTTTTCATCTCCTTTGGTTCATTTACAAGTATAGCACGGGATGGAGATGTTTGATATGTTTTTAAGTAATTCATCAATGATATGGTGACAGAGCTAGGTACCGTTTAAGGGAGTGCAGCTACATTTATAAGCAGATCATTCTAGACTTGTTCCCCAAACTATGGGCTTACATTTAGTATTTTATATCTAGAAGTACAAGCATATTTTCCACCTAGTGCTAGGATCGGACCCTGTATTTCCCATATTCATGTATGCTTGTCATATTTGATTTATGTTGAATTAAAACAAAGCGAGAAAATTCCGTATTCTGCTGAAAATCGCAAAATAGGATGATAAAAATCTGTATTTAATAGCAAGGTGGTGATAGTCCAGAAAATGTATCAATACTTCCCATTAGCAATGACGCATTTTGATTTAACACAATAATTAAATGTTTTCAGTATTCACATGATAGTAGCTATTTCAATATGTTTGATCCCCCTTCCTTCTTTTCTTTGTTGTAATGATATACATTGAAATCCATTCGCAAGCCTAGAATTAATAAAGTTGATTACGATCATTGGATGCCAAATGTTTTAATATATAGATGTACACAAAATAAAGGATTTCTCTGTCATAGTAAAAATAGCAAAGTTTGTTTCCATCATCATGTACACGTATTCTAAACTCACTCTTCAACTCCTAATGTACATCTCCTACTGCTTCAGTTGTATTTTGATGTCAAAGCCCTGGAAATACCAGAGGTGGGATCGGGAACCTAATAGTACCCAATGTTGAAGGATCAAACCCGCCGTGAACCCTACCGGTATGATTGAGCAGGTAAACTGAGTAATTCGTAGTCAAAATCGGTATTCAAAGAACGGACTACACGTCGCGTAAAGTACTGTTGTTACATTAATTGATACTTTGATAAGAAAATACTACAGTAATTATTACACTGATACATAAATGTCGTAATTTTTCAATGTCCAGCGTTACATAAAACACGAATGCTTGATAAAAATAATTAATTTCGTGCCAACTAACGTATAAATTATCAAAGTATCAATTAATGTAACAACAGTACTTTACGCGGCGTGTAGTCCGTTCTTTGAATACCGATTTTGACTACGAATTACTCAGTTTATACGTATTATTTAAAACAGCTTCAGGATTACTTCAAATATAAAGTTGATAGTAACCTTGAAAATGGCCTCCGTAAATATCACATTCCCTGAGTTGATAAATAATGAAGTCCACTTCTTCTGCTTACATATCCCATTTAGACGATTGAACTCAACTTGCTCATTAGGAATACGAAATATGACCTTATTTAAAAATATCTCTTACCGTATTTATACGATTTCTATTTTCAAAAGATTTCGCTTTGATAAAGGAAATGCATGTCTATGTATGCCTTATCTTAAAAAGTTAAAAAGCATTTCAAAATACGTTCGAAATGGTAACTTATGATATTCCTAGGCATATAAGTTAACCTCAGTCAATAAAAACTACGCCTGTTTATGTTACATTGACCTTTATTTTGACATTTTACATTAAACATGTATCATGATTTTTTTAAAATCCAACATAACTCAATATATATGCAAATGTCTATGAATACCTGGAGGATAAATCTTGCATTTCTAGCATTTCGTGTCCGATGACTAAATGTTCAGCCTTTCGCTGACAAATTCGTTTTTGAAACCCAAGCCGAAGTCTTTTGGAAGTAGCGATGTACAGGTAAAAATTGATGGCATGGTTGCAGTACATGAATATCTCTGCAAAAGACCTGAAATATTGATATCTTTCCTGACTAAACATTGGCTGATTAGAAAGAGAGTTTAATACTACTGTCACACATAAGTAAGCCAACATTGGAAGAGTAGTCACGACGAAGGTCAAAGACAAAATGACCATTGTAATGGTGAGTTTCCTCTCAACTTTTGGTGATTTCTGAGCTATATTTGTATTCAGAAAGCGGCGAGTGTTCACTAGATGGCTTCTATTCCTAATGCGACGAATTCTTTGGATAATTTTGTAGTTCAAGACACATGTGCTGATGAATGGTAGAATGAAATAGATCAGCGCATCGATCAAGGGCCAGATTTGATAAATCAGTGCACTATTTTCTGAAGTAGAGTCACATCTTTGTTGGTTGGTTTCGTTATTGATGACGATTTTCAGAGTCCAGAATACGTGGCTGTTTATCACAGCCATAACGAGCACCACTAACAGAATGATTTTGAGAGAACGGCCGACTTTGCAAATGAGGGTCGCCTGAAAAGGATGACACAACATGAGGAATCGTTCAAAAGTCACGACCACCAGGAGCCACACCGAAGTGTCGCTGAAAACGAAACCAAGAAACGTCAAAGTCTTACAAGTATAGTTACTGTATGACAGAATATCCATTCTGAGTACCTCATTCAGCCATCGAACAAGCAACCCCACGTGTAATACGAGCAGGTCAACTATCGAAAGGAACAATAGGTATACGAAGGATGACTCTTTTCTGGCAAAGTACGGCAGAATTAGCAATGACATTAGGTGACCAACCACCCCAATCAAAAATATCACCGGGGCCGTGTACAGGATGATTTCGTCGGTTTTCCATTTACGAGAGACGGTAATGTCATTGAAGTCACAACCTTGACCAAAATGACACAGAATGTCATATACATTCAGGGTGCCATTTCTTAGCAACATGTCCAAATAATCAAGGTTGTTTCTTTCTTTAGAGTCCATCTTGTATGCCTAAGAAGAGAAAATATAATGTGTTAACTGTATGTTTAGCCATAATACCTAAATTTCTGTTGTAAAGCTTCTATATCTCTTATCAACTTACCGGAACGAATGAAATCCTGTAAGACTAGTAAATGCCTGACAAGTAGATACCTTTATATGAATGAAATGAAAATGTCATTATGAATTAGGAAATCAATTATCACATTTTAATGTTTTATCCAATGACAATTTCAGGGAGTGGAATTCCTGTCTACGTTGGTATACATATGCATGCATTTACCTGGTATATACTTTATTATTATACCCGTACTATTTGAAGAAAGTTCGGGTACAGTGTTGTTATCCTAGTCCGTTCGTCCATCTGTCACACTTGTTCTTCCTCAAACTCCTCTTTTAGTCTGAGCAGTAACCAGGTAATCGTTTGGATTATGATACGTGGTCTTCTGTAGATTTGCAATAACGCTTCAGAATCTTCAATTTTACCTAGGGGGCAAACCGAATTCCCAGAATTTCTCTAGCATTTTATGCAGTATCCAAATCATCTTTTGGAAGATGATTGGCGGTGTCCTGTAAATTTACAATAAGGTTTCGGTAAATTCAATTTTATCCTGGGGGCTAAAGTAATGGTGGTTTTTTTCTTGAAAAAAACTTGTTCCCAGAAATCTTCTGATGTCTCATGAAAGGTGAAGATAACGAACAGTGATCAATCTTATAACTCCTATAAGCAATACAAAATAGAGAGTTGGGCAAACACGGAACCCTGGATATACCTGAGATGGAATCAGGTGCCTAGGAGGAGAAAGCATCCCCTGTTGACCGGTCACACCCGCCGTGAGCCCTATATTTTGATAAAGTAAACTGAGTTATCCGTAGTCATAATTAATGTAATGTGCCAAGAACAGCCTAACAATCGGTATGAAACAAGTCAGACAGCATTTGACGCAATGATAGGCTGTATTGGCAAATTATATTGTTATAACGACCGTAAAATTTGCGAAATGCTGACTTTAAATGAGACTGTTGAAACCCTTGTACCATCAACTTCTTTTCAATAGCTTGTCTCAATTTAAAAACTGGTTATCGAATTAGTTGAGAGATGTGAACATCATATGCAAGTGATAATGGAATATTGCTACATAGATATGGGAAGTTGACGATGGAGAAGCTGAAATCATCTAGTTTTTCATAGAGTTGAGTTGTTAGTTTGCCGTTAATATCTATTGTCAATAAAACATCTAAGTATGAAGCAGAAGTGGATGATTCTGTGGTGTCTTTTATTTCGAGTTCACTGGGATATATCGAATCGACATATAAATGAAAATTAGCATTGTTAATAGATAAAACGTTGAATTATATCTAACTGCCCCATTGAAGACCACAACAAGATATATTTTTTTCTCACGTACAAGTTTTTGAATTTATTCTGCTTCATATGAATGTAAAAAAGGTCAGGTAACAAAGGAGCACAATTATTGCCCATGGGAATTCGAACAGACTGTTGGAAGACCTGATCAACAAAGACTACGAAGATATTGTTAATGAAGAACTTCATAACATTTCTTGGGACACTGATATTGACTACGGATTACTTCGTTTACCTGATCAAGAGATAGAACTCACGGCGGGTGTGACCGGTTGACAGGGAATACTTACTCCTCTTGGGCACCTGATCCCTTCTCTGGTATACCCAGGGTTCCATGTTTACCGAACTATCAATTTTGCATTGCTGATAGGGGATTGATCGCTGTTTGTTATCTTCACTTTTTCGTTTTATGCAGTAGCCAAATTATTTTTTGGGAGATGATTGTTGGTAAATGTGGAATAAGGTTTCAAAACATTTTATTTTCATTTTGGGAGCCAATTGGAGGTCGAAAACGACGTTTTTTAAAAACAAAAACGTAGAACTCCTCTTACATTTTACCCAGCAGCCAAATAATGTTTTGGAATGTGGTTGATGGTGTCCTTTAGATGTACAATAAAGTTTTGGAATTTTCATTTCCCGCCCTGTGGCCTATTGAGGTTGAAAAACGACGTCGTTCTTCAACACAATACTAGGTTCCCAGAACTCCTCTTACATTTTATGCAGTAGCCAAATACTATTTGATAGGTGGTGTCCATTAGATATGCAATAAATTTTCGGAATTTTCTTTTTCACCTTTAGGGGCAAATGGAGTGAAAGCAGAACAAAAACCTGGTGATCAGTGGATCGTGCCATTTGGAACAAGAATATATTTGCTTAAAGGGTTGGAATCTCAAACCATTTCAAAGTTATTTGAACAATCAAAAAATGATCGGAGTTTAGGATGACCCTGCGACACTTGCCCAACAGAATATTACTAAATGCATCTTGACATATGCAGCAAGAATATATATGATATGTTATTTGGTAACTATTGTGGTTCCTTTGCTAGTTACAAAAGTTCAACGAAAAGTATATTTAAAGACAAACACTTGCGTGCGGGTATTACTGTCTTATTTTCTGTAATAACGCAATGTATTTCTGCACATCTGTTCTGAAAGTAAGGTTAAGGATACCAAAACAAATATATTGACCAATTCATTTTTGAAAACTATAAAAGGTTTGAGAAAAAATATGGTATAATTTAGTGTTATACTCATGTTGGCTACAAGGTGGAAGTGTATCTTATTTACGGGGTTGTATAGTAGCCTTTTCCCGTAGCCACCTCCGGAACACTGGCTATAAAGCAGTCACTCTGGACACTTGGTGACATCGCAGAAATCCCCGAATGTAAAGAAATTACCACCACAGAAAAGCTGGTATATACATGTAAAAGAATCACACTCCTATCACTCACTCTCTTAACTTTTTATACGCTCAGTGAAATGAAATAAATCATATCCGGCCGTTCTTTGACGCTTGCGTTAATCTGTTTCTTGTATATATTGAATGATGTGTAATTTTCAGTAAACAGTTGGGATGTCAAAACAGTGTTATATCTATGTTATTCAATGTAAGATCATATGCTGATTCGATTTTTCTACTTTTTTTAGCCTATCTCAGCTGAACGTTCAAGTGCGCTTTTCTGATCAAAACCTTCCGTTGTCGTTGGCGTCGTCGTAAATTGTTCTCATTTTAATCTTCTTCTCCGGAACCACTTGACCAATTCCAATCAAACTTGGTACAAATCACCCTTGGGCGAAGGGGAGTCAAGTTTGTTCAGATGAAGGGCCATGTCCTCCTCAAAGGGGATACAATCACGAAAATGCAAAAATAGGTTAGGGTCATTTAAAAATCTTTTTCTCAAGAGCCCAGAAAAGTTCAAAACATGACAGCTTTCTGACATAGTGCAAATTCAAGTTTATGAAAACCATGATCCCTGGAGGTAGGGTGGGGCTAAGATTGGGGATAAAAGTTTTGCATGCAAAGATATAGGGTAGATATTTAAAAACTTCTCAAGGATCGCTGGACCAGAAAAATTTACACGGCAGCTTTCTGACATAGTGTAGATTCCAGTTTGTTAAACTCATGAACCCAAGGGATAGGGTTGGACCACAATTGGGGATTAAAGATTTACATGCAAATATATAGGGTAAATCTTTAAAGACCCCAAAATAGTACCGTACAGTTTCTTCACGGATAACTGGATTTGGGCGGAGCTCATATATGGTCATTGTTATTTACCTACCTGGCCAAGAGAGCAGTATTAATGTGAATATTTTTGTTATCAAAACACGTCTCTTGCGTAGCTGCAGAATTTTGTTAAATGTTTGATTGACAGGCGGCTTATCATTGATCATAATACCGGTAAATTTGGGGGTTTTAACTTAAAATTGGGTCTTTAAAACATTTACATGAAAGCTTTCTGGCATAATTCAGATTCAAGTTTGTCAAACTCATGGCTGTCGGGGGGTAGTGTGGGGCCACAATAGGGTATCAAAGTTTTACTTGCGAATACATAGGGAAATATTAAGATATCCTCTCGAGCACCACTGGGCCAGAAAATTTCAAATTTACATAGTGCAGTTTGTTAAATTGATGGCCCCCGGAGGTAGGGTGGGACCACAATAGGGGGTCAAAGTTTTACATACAGAAATATATATGTATAAGGAAAATCTTTAAAAATCTTCCCAAGAACCACTGGGCCAGAAAAGTTCAAAGGACCTCCCTACTTTTGCTTTAACATACGGCCCCGATGATTTAGTGAACGTCAAAGTTTGTATTATGCAATTCAAAAGACTCAGTATATTCATTAATACATTAACTAAGAGGTTTGACATTTTATTTCACTGAAAAGGGTCGTTAACATTAAGATCTATGCAGTCTTTTGAGATCGGGTTTGTCTGGTTTTTGTTAAATCTCTGTTGATATTCATCGAAGGAAGTTTTTAAAGCCTTTTGCTCATATCGAGTACAAGGTTGTCCAGAGTTCTGTTTATTATTATGTCTTTTTATAATAAATGGAATTATATCCGAAAGCCAAGACCGGACAATCTTGTGCTTGTGATGAAATTCATAAAAATTTATACAGCAAAATCTGCAAAAGCTATGCGTTTTATGTCTACCCCATTTACCTGTATTGACCTTGGGTAGTAATTCTGTAGTTTTCAGGTTAAGGGTGAGCATTTAAACCCTTATCTTCCAATATTCCAGGGGAAAAGGACTGTACACTTACTGGGGATACATCAGTGATTAGTATTTGCCAAAACGCAATACTGGTGGACTGTTAGTCCCCGAGGGTCTCTACAGCCCAGTAGCTAAGTACTTCGTTACTAGCTTGAAAATACGGATGTATATTTAATTGCTGCTATAAAATTTAGAAATTCATTTCAAAATTAAGGATTATCTCCCTCACGCATAGCTCTTATCCTTAGACGAATTTGACTCCATTTTTGACACACTGATTTTCCATAAAATATAGCTCTAAAACTTCATTGTTATTTCGGATTTCAAACATTTCGGTTGAGCATCATTGAAGAGACATTATTTGTCGAAATGCGCATCTGGTGCATCAAAATTGGTACCGTATAAGTTTTACATGTAAATCATTTTTTCTTTTAAAAGAGGGATGGTAACAGTAAGCTACAGCTAAAGTGGGGAGGTCCTTTACATGGCAACTTCCTGGCATAGTGCAGATTCAAGTTTGTTAAAATCATGGACCCCAGAGGTAGTGTGAAACCACAACAGGGGATCAAGTTTTTACATGCACATATATAGGGAGAATGTTTAAAATCTTAAGAACCACTGAACCAGAAAAATTCAAATTTACATCAAAGCTTCCTGACATATAGTTTACACCAAGGCTTGTGCAATTCATTGTCCCCGGATGTTGATGGTATGTACATATCTATGGACGGAAATTCTGCCTACTTTACCTGTCCTGACCGTGCTTGTGTTAGAATATTTGCTAAAGCCTCTTATCTTGAAAAGCATTCATACTGGGACCCATTAAAGATTCCACCCTTCAGGAAACACCACAGGTTACTAACAAACAAGTTGATGGTGAAGAGGTTTAAACAGTCTCGTTCAAAGTAAGCATTTCGCAAATTTAATGGTCATTAAAACAATCTAGTCTGCCAATACAACCTGTCATTGGGTCAAATGCTTTTTGATGCGTTTCATTACCGATTGGTAAGCCGTTCTTTTCACACTAATTTTGTCTACAGATAACTCCGTTTGTCTGATCAAGATATAGGGCTCACGGCGATTGTGGCAGGTCGAAAGGGGATGCTCGTTTCTCCTGGGCGCCTGATCTCACCTCTGGTGTGTGCAGGGGCCCGTGCTTGCCCAACATTCTATTGTGTATTGCTTATAGGACTTGTGGAATTGATCACTGTTCGTTGTCTTCACCTTCACTAATAATGGATTTCCGTAGGAAAAACAATCTTCTCCATCTCTACTCCGTTTATCATGTTTTAAATTGTACCTAATGGTTAAGATGTGTACAAAATCACTATAGTGTGTGTGTGTGTGTGTGTATAAACTGTTGTTGGGTTTGTAGGTTTTTTCAAAGAGGAATAACTCCAATATTACTCATTCAAATACTATTCATTTGATTTTACTGCCAACACCGCAGCAACCACAATTAATGTCGTATAATCCGTTTTTGGGATCATTGTTAATGTTTAGCGAAACATTAACCAACAGTTTTATAGTTCTATATGGTACATGTAGTTACATAAAATTAGGTCAAAGGAAACACAGGATTTATTGTTGTTTCAGGTGAATATATATCAACAGAATTTAGCCAAGTCCGAACCGCTGAATAAGGTTCGCTCCTTGTAGAACGTGTCTATATATCAGGCATTGCCCATGACAATGAATTTAAAACAAAAAACTATGCTGGTCATGGTCCATCAAATAAAATAGCAGGTCTATACACATACAATAATCCGGAATGATATGTAGGCGATGACAGACATGACATTTCCTCAGGTTTTCCCACACCCGACTTTGATTATAAATGACATTCATGTAGTGTGATAAACAGACTTTCTTCTTTTCGCGGTGGTCAATTCAACGCGTAGACTTATATGCCTAACCTTTCCATCTTTTTTTCGTTCAATTACAAGTATAGCATCGAATGCAGATGTCAACGTAGTTCCACCTTCCTGTGACATCATAAGAGTTTGCAAAGTCAATGATTTATCAATATTTATGCATGACAGGAGCATACATTTTGTTGGAGTCTTTTTCAATAGTTATTGTAAAAAAAATCTTGTTAACCCTAAAATATTTCAAAGGTCTAGTTATATATGAATAATCAATTCTATGTTTCAAAATATTGAATCCAATGGCAATAACTCTGTTTTCATAGAATCAGAGGTATATCAAATCCATTATGCTATATATTTCCTTTATTTTTCACAAACATTTTGTAGATCTTTTTTAAAGAAACAGTTTCATAAAATTGTTATGAATTCTATTATATCGTTTTAACCAGTTTTTGTGAAAATTTGATAATGCTGTTTAAGGAAATTTGCAAAATTTCTGACGTTGATAACAGGTATATGTGTGATAATCGATAAAAAAAAAAATCATTATACCACAACATACTTATTTTATCCTTTTTATTTGTTACTATGATAAATTATTTGAAAAATTCAACAATCAAATATAAGATTGAACCTATAATTCTAGAAGGGTGAAATTATCTTAAATATGTTTTCAATAATTCATCAATATGTTGGCAGAGCTAAATATCGTTTAAGCTAGTGCACCAACATGTATATGAGCAGATCAAACTAGACTTTTCCCCATCAAATACATCTTGTAAGTGTCCAATTCACACTTTGGACATACATTTAGTATTTTACATCTAGTATTTTTTGCACCTAGCACAGGAGTGGTAGAATCGAACTCTCCACCCCTAATGTATGCGTGCCATATTTGATTTATGTTGTTTAAAAAAAACCTGTGTTGTGCTGAAAATCGCAAAATAGGATGATAATAATCATCAACAAGAGGCCCACAGGCATTATCGGTCACCTGAATACTAGTGAAAAAGTATCACTACTTCCATGGGCTATGAAAGCTAGAAAAAATTCCCTGTTCGGAATATCTAAGCTAAATTCTAATGTTCAGCTACAGTATAATATAAGATGTGTTCTTAAAACTTCACTGTCTTCAAAAGTGCATACACTGATGAAAGGCATTAAATAATAGGTGTATTAATATTAAAACATCAAAAGATATGACTAATTTGGACTCATCCTAAAGTCATAACCCTGGGTTTTGATTGAAATTCACCATTTTTTGTACATCCTTTTCTGCATTGAAACCCATTCGCAAGCCTAGACGTAATCAAGTTGATCATGATCATCTGATGTCAATTGTTTTAATAGATGTATACAAAATAACGGACTTCTCTGTCATTGTATAAATAGCAAAGCTTGTTTTCATCATCAACTCCTAATTTAGATATATCGCTGTTTAAGATTGTATTAAGACGTCAAACTCCTGGACATACCAGAGGTGGGATAGGGTATCCAGAGGGAATAAGTACCCTTGTTGACCGGTCACACAAACCGTGAGCTCTACCGGTATGTCTTGAGCAGGTAAACTGTGTAATTCGTAGTCAACATCAGTATTCAAAGAACGGGCTACAGGCCACGTACTGTACTGGTGTAACCAAAAATAATACGTGCATAAGAAAATGCTTCAGCAATGTTTACACCGATACATAGATGTCGTCATTTTTCAATGTTCAGCGTTACATAAAACACGAATGCTTGATAAAAATAATTAATTTCATTTCAACTAACGTTTAAATCTAAAAACGGCGTCACGATTACTTCAAATATAAAGTTGATAGAATTGATATAGTAACCTTGAAAATGGCCTCCGCCAATACCACATCCCCTGGGTTGATCAATGATGAAGTCGCCTCTAGTTACATATCTTATTTGGATGATTGAACCCAGCTTCCTCTTTACGAATACGAAATATGACTTGATTTAAAAAGATCTCTTATTTATACGATGTCTCTTTTAAAAAGATTTCGCTTTGATAAAGGAAATGCATGTTTATGTATGCCTTATCGGAAAAAGTTAAAAAGCATTTCAATATACGTTCGAAATGGTAACTTATGACATTCCTAGGCATATAAGTTAACCTCAGTCAATAAAAACTACGTCTGTTATGTTACATTGACCTTTATTTTGACATTTTACATTAAACATGTATCATGATTTTTCTCAAATCCAACATAACTCAATATATATGCAAATGTCTATGAATACCTGGAGGAAAAATCTTGCATTTCTAGCATTTCATGACCGTTGAGTAAATGTTCAACCATTGGCTGACAAATTCGCTTTTGGAACCCAAGCCTAAGTCTTTTGGAAGAAGCGATGTACAGGTAAAAATTGATGGCATGGTTGCAGTACATGAATATCTCTGCAAAAGACCTGAAATGTTGATATCTTTCCTGACTAAACATTGGCTGATTAGAAAGAGAGTTTAATACTACTGTCACACACAAGTAAGCCAACATTGGAAGGGTCGTTACGACGAAGGTCAAAGACAAAATGACCATTGTAATGGTGAGTTTCCTCTCAACTTTTGGCGCTTTTTGGGCTATTTTTGTATTCAGAAAGCGACAAGTGTTCACTAGATGGCTTCTATTCCTAATGCGACGAATTCTTTGGATAATTTTGTAGTTCAAGACACATGTGCTGATGAATGGTAGAATGAAATAGATCAGCGCATCGATCAAGGGCCAGATTTGATAAATCAGTGCACTATTTTCTGAAGTAGAGTCACATCTTTGTTGGTTGGTTTCGTTATTGATGACGATTTTCAGAGTCCAGAATACGTGGCTGTTTATCACAGCCATAACGAGCACCACTAACAGAATGATTTTGAGAGAACGGCCGACTTTGCAAATGAGGGTCGCCTGAAAAGGATGACACAACATGAGGAATCGTTCAAAAGTCACGACCACCAGGAGCCACACCGAAGTGTCGCTGAAAACGAAACCAAGAAACGTCAAAGTCTTACAAGTATAGTTACTGTATGACAGAATATCCATTCTGAGTACCTCATTCAGCCATCGAACAAGCAACCCCACGTGTAATACGAGCAGGTCAACTATCGAAAGGAACAATAGGTATACGAAGGATGACTCTTTTCTGGCAAAGTACGGCAGAATTAGCAATGACATTAGGTGACCAACCACCCCAATCAAAAATATCACCGGGGCCGTGTACAGGATGATTTCGTCGGTTTTCCATTTACGAGAGACGGTAATGTCATTGAAGTCACAACCTTGTCCAAAATGACACAGAATGTCATTTACGTTCAGGGTGCCATTTCTTAGCAACGTGTCCAAATATTCAAGGGCGTTTCTTTCTTTAGGGTCCATCTCGTATGCCTAAGAAGAGAAATATAATGTGTGTATTTAGCCATAATGCCTAAATTTCTGTTACAAAGTTTGTATGATATCCTCTTATCAACTTACCGGAACGAATGAAATCCTGTAAGACCAGTAAATGTCTAACAAGTAGATACCTTTATATGAATGAAATGAAAATGTCATTATGAATTAGGAAATCAATTATCACATCTTAATGTTTTGTCTAATGACAATTTCAGGGAGTGGGAATTTTTCGCATATAGCTACATACAGTGATATACATCATCGAAGCGGTATATACCTTTTGAAATTGTTTTACCCGCACTTTCTAACGATTGTTGTTATCCTGGTCCGTCAGTCACATTTCTTCCTTTACCTCTTCTTTTATTTTAAGAAATAACTAATCAATACTTTAGCCGCCAATAAAATTGGTTTACAGTATTTAATTGTATCCTGGGGGAAATGGGGTTTAAAAAATGGGTTTTTAAAAAAAACTAAAACTGGTTCCTTGTAATCCTCATATATTTTACACAATAGTCAAATCATCTTTTGGAATATGATTTGTGATGTCCTGTAGATGTGCAATAAAGTTTCGTAATTTTCAATTTCACTCCGGGTCGATAACTCCGTTTTTCTACAAACACTGGTTCTCAGAACTCATTTTACGTTTTAAGCAGTAGCCAAATGATCTTTTGGAAGATGATTGATGGTATCCTGTAGATGTGCAATAGGGCTTGACATTTTTCATTTTCTCCCTAGGAGACAACAGGAGGTTGAAAATGACGTTTCTCAATAACATACCTGGTTCCAAGAATTCCTTACATTTTTGATGCAGTATCCAAATCATCTTTTGGGAGATGATTGGTACTCTCCTTTAGATGTGCTATAATTTTTCGGAATTTTCTTTTTCATCTTAAGGGCCAAATGGGGTGAAAAAACAAATGAACACGAACCTGGTGCTCAGTAGATTGTGTCATGTACAACAACATATTTACTTTAAGGGTTGAAATCTCAAACCATTTCAAAGAGATCTGTACAATGAAAAATTATTGGGGTTGGGATAACCCCAGGGGACTTGCCCAACAGAATACTCAATGCATATGGCAAGAATATAAATGGTATAGAATATGTTATATGGTAACTGTTGTGGCTTCTTTGGAAGCAGTTATTGATTGAGGTTATATGTAATTGACACCAAAACTGAAAGAAAAGAGGAAATATTTTTGAAAAATTTATATCAAAAAAGCTAAGTCTGAAACCAACACACGACAAAACTACCGTAGATATATGGCAGTTTGTAAATTCCAAGAGAAAATTTTAAACTGGGCGGATTAATACACTGTAACTGAACACTCAATATAACTTCATTGTTAAATATCATTTTACATTTTATCAATCATTTTCAAGACACATGAGAATGAAATTAGATATTTTCAGAATAAAATTGGTATTCTTGTATAAAACATGTCGTCAAAAGTACTATGTGTTGGCACTTTTACGAGACATAACTCTGTAAATTTCAACGACTGAAAGAACAGGAAATTAACACAGAATGGAATAATAAGCACCAAGCATAAAAACTTAAGAGAGAAAAGTTTGTAGAATTACAACATGAAACAGTACATGTACAGTTGTTCATGTATATCTTATCTTTGGAAGAGATGTAAAAACATTGATCATCGTGTTTTAAAGTATCAATGGTGCTAATTTGGGATGGGGGTAGGGGAAGAAATCTCACAAGAAACATTTAAGGCACTAAAAAACTATATAACTACATACTGGTTTAGCAAAAAAGGTGTTGCACGTCTCATCTTAATTTCCCTAAAGGTGTAGCATGAAAGATTGATAAAATTAAGTTATTCAAATATATGATAAAACCAATTAGAACTTATGTGTTGATTCAAACATTTTTGAAAATAAATTTAAAAGACGTGTAATGACAAAAATTAGCCAAAATAATTCGAGTTTAAATAAAGCAATAAGCGTAATGTTCGTCTTGGGGACGACGTCACCAAGGAGAACAGAGAATTGATTGTTCGCCTTATAGACCATGAGAGCATAACATCTGCTTGGTACTTTAATGGCTCTGTTTATGGTAACGTAAAAGGAAAGCGAGTGAAGTTCGATATACTCGATGACATTGACTTCAAAGTGAAAAAAATCCGGGAATAAAAATTCCATCCGCTATCGATTTAGACTTTAGTGTTGATTTATTGTACTTCCGGTGTCATAACGAAGAATGATTTTGGACATCTGCCATCCAAACAAAGTGACTCTCACGTCTCACAGCTTGATTTTTCAGTTAGATTTTGTTTTTATTGACAACTGATAATCTTAATTTAACTGTATTATACATATATGTATTTCTACTTCTTTCTCTTTTCTATCTCTATCCCCATTTCTCTGTCAACGAACTTCAACATGGTTCCATGGGTTCCAGTGGGTATCACTTTAGTCTCAGTAAGTTTATTTATTTATTTTTTCCCTTTTGTAATCTGAATGGTTAGAATTATTTCAGTAAATTGCCAAGGTTTAGGTGATATTGCGAAACGCAAGGACGTATTTAACTACCTAAGAGCTTTAGAGTGTAATATTTATTGTTTGCAAGATACACATTTTTCACATGATACTGAAGATGAAATAAGGAACTTGTGGGGATACCAGTGCTTCTTCAGTTCATATTCTACAAACTCCAGGGGAATTGCAATTCTAATCAATAATAATTTTGACTTTAAACCTCTGATAGAAAAGGGTGACATTGATGGAAATTATTTTATACTTAAAGCATGTATAGAAGGTCATGAAGTATTAATTTGTACTATTTATGGTCCTAATAATGATACACCACTATTTTTTGAAAATATACAAAATCACATTGATGATATGCAATGCAATAATATTATTTGGTGTGGTGATTTTAATCTGGTTCTAAACCCAGACTTGGATTATTATAACTACAAATATATTAATAATTCAAAAGCAAGAGATAAAGTTTTAGAAATTATGGAAAGTAATTCTTACAAAGACCCATTTAGACAGCTACATGAAAATATTCGTAGATACTCATGGAGAAGAAAAACTCCATTGAAACAAAGTAGGTTAGATTTCTTTTTAATATCCGAGACTCTTTTGTCTCTTTTGTCTGGGCTAGAAATGTGTACTATAGAACCTAGTTATAGGTCAGATCACTCAATGATATCCTTGAAGATATCTTTTAATGACTTTAAGAAAGGTAGAGGGTTATGGAAGTTTAATAACTCTTTACTCTATGATGAAAATTATTTAGATTGTATCAAAGATATTATTATAAAGGTAAAGAAACAGTATGCAATCCCTGTATACAATTTTGATAACATACATGATGTATCTGATGCAGACATTTCCTTCTCTATTAACGATCAACTTTTTTTTTTAGAAACATTACTTTTAGAAATAAGAGGTAAAACTATCTCTTATGCATCATATATCAAAAAGAAGAAAGAAAGAGAGGAAAAAGAATTAAAAGAAAATATGAAATTACTAGAAGAAAATGTTTGTGACAGCAATATCAATGAACTGTGTAGTAAAAAGCAAGAATTAGAAAACATTAGAAAAGATAAGTTGCATGGTATTTATGTAAGAAGTAGAGCTAGATGGATTGAAGAAAAACCATCACATTATTTTTGTACGTTAGAATCTAGAAATTTCACTAGCAAAATCATACCAAGATTAGAGTGTAATGATGGGACAGTAATTTATAAACAATCAGAAATATTAAGAGAAACAAAAACATTCTATGAACAATTATACAAGAAAAGCAATTTAAACACAATAGACTTGCACAATGGTCTTGGTATTGAAGATGTTCCAAAACTTTCAAATAAAGAATCTGAATCACTAGAAGGTAACATTACTATTGAGGAAGCCTCCAATACCCTTTACAAAATGAAATCAAACAAATCCCCAGGATCTGATGGTTTTTCTGCGGAATTATTCAAAATGTTTTGGAAGTATATTGGTCTTTTTGTAGTTAGGTCTATTAATTATGGGTACAAAAATAACTGTCTTTCTATTACACAAAGACATGGTATTATTACATTGTTACCAAAAGGTGACAAGCCGAGACAATATTTGAAGAATTGGAGACCAATTACTTTGTTGAATACTGTGTATAAAATTGCATCGGGCTGTATTGCGAATAGAATAAAAAGATACTTAGACAAAATAATTAATCAAGATCAAACAGGTTTCATCCCCAACAGATATATTGGAGAAAACACAAGGCTTATTTATGATATAATGCACTATACTGAAGAAGAAAATATACCTGGATTATTACTACTTATTGATTTTGAAAAAGCCTTTGATACTCTTTCATGGACATTTATACAAAAAGCGCTAAAACTTTTTAATTTTGGCCCTTCAATTAGGAATTGGGTATTGATTTTTAATACAGACATTACATCTGCAATCAATCAAGGTGGTAATCTCTCTGAGAGAATCATTATTCAGAGAGGTTGCAGACAAGGGGATCCATTATCACCATACATATTTTTGATATGTGCGGAAATATTAGCAATCCAAATTAGAATGAATAAGAATATCAAAGGCATTACTGTAAATAATGTAGAAAAAAAGATCTCACAATTAGCTGATGATACCTCACTTATCCTTGATGGCAGTGAAGAATCTCTCGCAGAAACTTTTAAAACTTTAGATTATTTTTCAGAAATATCTGGACTACATATCAATTATGAAAAAACTCATGTAATATGGTTAGGTTCCAAAAAATATAGTAATGAAACTTTGCTGCCAAATTACAGGCTTAGGTGGGGTACCACCAGATTTACTTTGTTAGGAATACATTTTGACATGGAATTAGATAAGATACCACAATTAAACTATGAACCAAAATTAGTGCAGATCAAATCTATAATCAAACAATGGGAGAAAAGGTTTTTAACTCCCATAGGGAAAATTACAGTTATTAAAACATTGGTTTTGCCATTGTTAAACCATATTTTAATGTCAATCCCAAATCCTTCTGAACTCTACCTTAAGGAATTAGAAAAGATATTTTTCTTGTTTATATGGAATAATAAAATACATAGGGTCAAAAAGGAGGTCATTGTTAAAAAATATGAAGATGGGGGTTTAAGAATGGTAAACCTAATGGCATTCATAGCATCTATGAAGTTGTTTTGGATAAGATATCTCATATTTTCAAATAGAGGGATGGAACATTTTATTCCAAAGTTGGACTTAAGCAAATTAGTGAACTGTGGAATTGAATACATTACAATATTCTTGAAAACATTGAAAAATAAATTTTGGATAGATGTATTTAAATCATGGCTTACATTGCATAACCTTAGTAAAGAGTCTGATGTTGCTGCCGATGCACCTCTATTTTATAACCCAAATATTCATATTGGTGGAAAACCATTTTATAATAAACAAATGTTTGACAGCGGCATCAGACAACTTAATGATATAATCAGTGAAGATGGTTCATTTCTTGGTTTTGAATCATTTTGCAATACTTATCCAAATACAAAGATTAATTTTTTAGAATATAATAGCATTATTCATGCTGTTAAGGCTTGGGTGAAAAATTGTGGATGTGACAAAACTATCAAAAAGCTCACAAATCCATTGATTATGTCAAATATATATACAGTGTTGAAATGCAACAAATCAAAACTTTTTTATGAAATTATAAATCAAAATACCTCAATCACATCAGGCAAAACAAAATGGAGTGAGCTTTTGGAAGTTGACACTAAAGAATGGAAAATAATTCATAAAATACCCTTCAGAGTGACAAAAGATAGCAAAATACAATGGTTTCAATACAGAATTATAAACCGAATCTTAGCTACAAACTCTTTTTTATTCAAAATCAAAAAAATTGACTCAAAGTACTGCAATCATTGTCATTCTGAAGAGGAAACAATATAACATATTCTGTGGGAATGTGATTTTTTACAATTATTCCTAGCAGAATTTGAGCATTTTTTAGAAGATAAGACTGATTTACAGATAGCTATTACAAAAAAATCTTTTATTCTTGGTTTTATTGAAAATAATAGTCTGATACAAAACACTATTGTCTTATGGCTTAAATACTATGTGTACACAGCAAGATGCACTGAGAAGTCCTTGAGTGTGCGTGCTGCAATTTCACAAATGATTTTTTTTTATGAAACTCAAAAATTTATTTCGTATAAAAATGGTAAAAAGGAAAAGTTTGATGCCCAATGGAATCGATGGAACCTTCTGTTTTCTTAACTTCTCTCTCTTCCTCTTCTTTCTTTCTCAAACCACACATACCTTCAGCTCATATGCTTTGTTTTTTTTTTCCTTCTTCTCTGGATATAATATTATTGTATATCTGATATACCGGTATGTGTACAAAAATAAAAAATTATAAAAAAAAAAATAAATAAAGCAATAAGCGATTTGTATGAATGTTTAGTGATAAAATGGAGGGGTATCCCCGAATTTCAGAAAAACTGCCTCTGTGAAACAAACTAAATTTAGCATGAATATGTTCTTCGAGTTTTTCACTAAAAAACTGTCACTTTGAAATTTTGTTTCACGAGGGCATTTTTTGGTAAAATTATAAAAAAAAAAATCGAAACGACTTCACAATCTAATTAAAATCAGACTTCTTAGATCCGCACTGTATACTTTGCGATTCTGAGCGTATCCTAGGATCTGATTTTAATTAGATTGAATGACTTCATTGATATTATTTTCAACTTCACCTGTACGTTAATTTTCCTTAGAAATCCATGGTCTATTGCGTGATTCAGTGGGTAACATCGTCGAATTTAATATGCTAAGATGTGTTCTTTTTTTAAACAACTGGGTACGAATCCCTCACGAACACAACTCTTTTTCATATTACCTTTTCCATCTAGATTTATTTCTTAATTGAAACACACTTCTAGTTCATATAAATGTTTCAGGTCAAATCCCTGTTTATTACAATGTGCCGAGTTTGTAATAAGCTTCCAACCTGGACACTGTTTAGTTTGTGAATGGGATTTGCAGTAAACACGCCGAATACAGCATGCAATACCTGTGTTTTAATAGTCAATGTTGCTAACGAGAACTTGTATTTTTTCTGAGTGAAAGGTGCTGACAAAGGCATGATATGGTGTCTTTCACGAAAAACCGTTGTGAACTTTGCAAAGCTCTGAAAGAAAAACTTTAAGGCCAAACAAGGTAAATAACCGTTAAACAGTTTAAGTGGATATGATGTTATGTATTCCAGTTGCATATTGCTAAGGTGAATTGATGTTTTCAGGAGCATGTACATATAATTTTGTTGAACTTTATTAATAGGTATTAAACTTCCCATATTTTGTTTGTGGTCGAGTCATGTACAGTTGCTTACTGTTGGTTGTAGAAAATAATACACGAGTATAAGAGCTTTTAGACTGTAGTAACTTATAGAATATCAAATATTTGATACACTCGTAACATGTAACCGTATACATTGTTTCTGATACTCAGAAGGGAAAAAAAGACAATTTAATTTTCACGATTTCAAAACTTAATATGTTTATACTACATGTAGAATGTATTGACACATAAAATGTATTAGGCTTGCCCTTAGTACTAGGGAATCCAACATGCATTTAAATGGCAAATACGCAATAAGAATATAAATATGGATGAAGGTCAGTTCTACGTCACGAGTGCTGGCAGGGAAAATTCCCGCTTCGGTAAAATACCCTTTTTTTATGGTCGTTATATGCAGGCGATAATATCAAATTACGAAGTTATGTAGATTATCTTAATTTCAGTCTAGTCATGTGGTTCTCCACACATTTCTATTCGCCACATTAGTCATGTGGTTCTCCACACATTTCTATTCGCCACATTAGTCACGTGGTTCTCCACACATTTCTATTCGCCACATTAGTCACGTGGTTCTCCACACATTTCTATTCGCCACATTAGTCAGGTGGTTCTCCACATATTTCTATTCGCCACATTAGTCACGTGGTTCTCCACACATTTCTATTCGCCACATTAGTCAGGTGGTTCTCCACACATTTCTATTCGCCTCATTAGGCCTAATGTATAACCATGGCAAAACGATAAATGCGTGATGCCAAGGTCGTAACACAACTGAAGCAGTGACGTAGTCTCTACTAATATCCGATTTAAAAGAAGGCGGGAAAATTTTGTATTGTACTGAACATCGCACAATAAGGATCATCAAAAATCTCTATTCAATAGCAAGGCAGTGATTATCCTGAAAATGTATTCGAGAGTACCCATATAGCAATGACGTTCTTTGATCTAACATAATACTTAAATACATACTCGGGGGAAGCGACTGTCAGGTCTTCAGTTACTAATTCTTTGTACCGTGGGGAAAGTTTTACTTTAGGTATTCCTGGATACATGAAAATGCCCTCCTAGACTCTTAAACAACTAATCAGGGACAAAAAAAAACCAATGTAACTTAAACAACTATTGTGCAATCATTGAAATACTAGCGAATGAATTTTTGGGTGAATTTATATGCATGAATAGGAACTTAATCTGTCACCTTAAAAAAAACCACATGGCCCCTCTCAGAATTTTAAAATTCCGAATACAACGTTTAAGTACATATACAATATAATGAGATTTTTAGAAAATATATTGTTAACATCCTTCTTAATGTAAATGCTTAATATAATATTTATTTGGTATTTGTTGTATCCTTGGTGATTAATTGGATATACTTAGTACAGCAACACAAGTCCGAGAACTACAAGACCGGCTAACAACAGCAGATAATGTCCTTCATCAACAGAGCATACTCCATCAGCATCTTCCAACAGTCTGTTGGAATCCCCATGGGCGCGAATTGTTGTACTCCTTTGTTAGCTGACTAGTTTTTATATTCCTATGAAGCAGAATTTTTTCAAAAACTTCTACGTGAAAAGAAAATAATCTCTTGCTGTGACCTTCAATTCGACATTTAGATATGCAGTGTGTATCGATGACGTATTATCTATTAACTATAATAATTGCCATTTAAATGTCGATTCGATGTATTCCAGAGAACTCAAAATAAAAGACACCACAGAGTCGTCCACTTCTGCCTCATATTTAGATATCTTATTGAAAGTAGATATTAATGACAAACTAACAACACAACTTTATGACAAACGGGATGATTTCAACTTCTCCATCGTCAACTTCCCATATTTATGCAGCAATATTCCATTATCACCTGCACATGGTGTTTACATCTCCCAACAGATTCGATATGCAAGAGCTTGTTCGTTGTATGGTCAGTTTTTAAATCGAAGCAGGCTACTGACAAACAAGTTGATGGTGCAGGGGATCCAACAGTGTCGTTTAAAATCAGTATTTTGCAAATTCTATGGTCGTTATAACGATCTAGTTTGCCAATACCACCTATCAAAAGGAGATAATCAAGATATAGCAAAAATAGGGTGGACCATTTAAAGATCTTGTCAAGAAATGCAATGTCATGTTTAGTCATATTCATGAGATTTATTTTCTCGAGTCAGTAAAACCGACCGTTATGAAATGATATAGGTATTCATATGTACCTCCCCTCTTCCCTTTTGAACGTACGATTTTGGGGTTTGGGCAGAACAGCTTTTTTTGCTAAGATTTTTTCTACAAATATAACGACACCTTTTCCCCGTTTGCTCCCCACCCCTTAACTTAAAAAAACCCCGACGCTATACTGTGCTGAGCTCACTAATATGATACAAATTATATATAACGAAGTGCTTGTCTACTGAAAGTTGCCCAAGTTAACGCAGAAAACGTAATCTCGTTGGGCATACTAAATATTAAAACCGCGACGGAATAGGAGACGAAATAATGGTTCCGATATTCCGTATTATCTTGACTCAGTCAAAGTGGGTTAGTCGAGTTTGTTCTTGTATACATGTATTTTCTTTTTTAAATTATCTCAAATATACATGTAATGCCAACTTCTCAATCATCTAACATTTTAGTCATGTAATCTCAATAAAGATATATCAAACTCTCAAGAGTTCTCATATGTTCAAATAATTTCTATATATTCTAATCCTTGAAATGTTTCTCATGTTCACAGATTTGTTAATAGTAAAAATCTCAAATTGTTCTAATTTGTTCGATAATTTGCATTGCTAAATTCTCTTGTTAGAGAGAAACCTCAACACTGCTAAAAAAAATAATAATAATAATCTCAAATAAATAGGCAATGGGACGTTCAACTTCTCAGGATATTTCATTGTATAGGCAATGGGACGTTCAACTTCTCAGGATTATATTGTATTTTGGTTGTGTATGTTCCTGACTTTCTGCATGTTTATCTTATTTTCTTTCATTTCTAAATCATTTGTTATTCTTACATTTCTCTTTGAATAGTTTACAGTTATGTGTTCTTAAAATTGATTAATCAAATTTTAAAACATATGTTTAAATACTTTCATATATTCCGCTATTCAATAAATCAATACGAATCTGCAAAATTAAAAATAATTCTACTAATTACAGGATGAACATTTTTAGCATCGAAAGAATCTATTTACATGTATTTGAAAACAAGTTAGGAACCGCTTCACATTAGGCGAAAAACAACACGAATAAAAACAATGCATTAAGAGAACAAGAATTAGACTCCAAACTATCTTGAAGACATTTTTCTGGTAAAAGTACAACACAAGACACACTCTAAATTACGAAATACCTATATGTAAACGTCAAATCTATAAAAATTCATGTGTATACCAGTCAAATCTATAAAAATTCATGTGTGTACCAGTCAAATCTATAAAAATTCATGTGTGTACCAGTCAAATCTATAAAAATTCATGTGTGTACCAGCTCTTATGAATTAGTGGAATTCCCCTCCTGTTGAAATCAAATGAAGTGAACTTTTGGGGATTTTTATGAATAGATTTAATAAAAATAAAAAATAAATAAAAAACTTCACATGCCATGATGTGGCAACCACCTGTAATTTCATGCTAGTACAAAGCAATTGTCTTACATCGTTGACCGGTTGATTCCCTTTTGAATTGAATTGTCCACGCACCTAATATCCTTAATTTTGGCGAAGGAAATTAGTCGCTTTGTGTAATGTGTACAATATCAAAATCAAAGATGCCGAAATTCACGAGGTGAAGGAATAATTGTTATAAGATATGCCACAAAGACTTGAGCTATCATTGAAAATCTCTCAATTAAAGAAATAAACCAATAAACAAATCATAACTCGTATTACAAATAATTTGAAAATTAACAAACTTAAATTGGAATACGAAATCATCTCATTCAAACAATTTAAAACTGCCCGTGGAAAATAGATCTTTATAGTTTACATACTCAATATCTTAAAAGTATTTTGCTAGAAATGCACGGTACATTATAATCAGAGAATGCAAGACTAGTTTATACTCCGCATAACACAGAGGGCTTTCAAAGGCCGACGCAGAAACCACAACTTCAAAGGCACCGACTAGTATGAAGGTCTTTGCTTGGACATTCGGTCCACGGTGTCCCGTAGCTATAGGGAAATACCTGTGGTACATCCTTTATCTAATTATAAACAAGTTCTTAAATATATGAAATGTACATGTCAATGTTATTATCGTCAGCTCTAGAAACTTGTCTTGGTTACATTAAGAAGTCTTCATATTTCACCCTTGAATAATTCTAATACTTTTATTCTAAGTATTCTTGTTTACTTACTCAGTTTCACTAACGAAACCATGTTGAATATCACATTCTAACCCGATAAAACGTAACATCAATCCGGATGAATCATACGGTGTATGTGCGATATTCTTGTTGTTAACAACGCCGTTATCTTATGAATATGTATGAATCGAGGAATGTATTTCAACAAATCAGTAATTGGGGATTATCTTCGCATATATATATAGCACAAAACGTTATTGAAAAGGCTTTTAAGAAACTGTTTACAATCATACACATCTAATTTTGATAACGAAAACAACTCAAATTTCTTGATTTTCTGTCTGCAAATTTCCGCCGCTAGGATCCACGTGTATATACAGGAACGTCCACTGCAGCGGCAGCATAAGACAGTTGCCTTAAATAGCCACCGTCTAAAAATCCAAACTTATTTCAATAAGTCTCATTCCTACTCGAGATATGTGGATCAGTACCTGATGCTACAAGTACATTTAATAATGGTGAGGGTTTGTGTCGGTACATATTGCAGAAGGAGTCACATAACAACCCTACATGTATCTATACAGGTTTTACACCTCCAGTTTACAATCCTTTGGATTGGAGATCAAATCTCTCATCTCATTTTGTAAAGGGTTTATTTGTATCTTTAATAAAAGGGTTGGCGAAAGTCCGGACTTTTGTCATGTCCAGAGTTAAATGTCGCACTGTTCGTAATAAAAACAAGAATAAACGCCTGTTGATCTGACAAATTTTTGGTTTTTGAAAACATAAAAATAGACGTATAAATAATCTTGCTCTAATGATATTAGTCTTTGATTATTGTATAACCCGATCATAGAAACAAAACCTATAAGAAATGTGCGTAAACATATGTATTTCATATTTCTGAAAGTGTGATTATGACCGGAACTAAACTTACGCTGAACGAAAATTATAGGTATTTAGCGTTCCTGTGGGAACTCTAAACTATCCGTAACTAAAGTATGCAACACCGGACGACAATATGTACATCACACATAATTTGAATAAGATCATTTCGATTTGCTGACCAAGCAACATAGAGGGGAAATTGTATCAAACGCTTCCAAGACTATCCATAAGTTGTGCAACTCGGCTTTATATACATATATTTACATTTTCAACTATATAACGCTAGTAAGAGCAATACGTATTTATCACTGTATGAATACCTATACGGGGTCAACAGAGGTCATGGCTTTGCGTATGAACATTTGTTAAAAGTAGGTTACAGGTACTACTTTTACTAAGGCAATACACATCTAGCAATCGATCTTGCTTACTACAGAAGTTTATCAATAGATGAAATCAACATCACAAATTGTCTTTATGATTTTATTTGTATTCCAAGCAGTGGACTTTCAACAATAATTTAAAAAAGCATTTCTATAAAACTAATGTATGTCTAAAATTACATCTGCTACAGCTACACCCTGGTTATTGGTGATGCGGAGTTGTACCTACTGCTAGACGATGACATTAGGCTTTAGCAAAAAGGTCATTCACAGGATTTATAGCCGATAAGTCGTCAAAGTGCATTAAGACCCACACACCACACTGCCTCCTTGCCACAGCAGCCACGAAGTGATATCGGTTTCCAAGTTTATGTCGGGGTATCTAAACGAGGCATGGTTAAAAACCTATTACAGAAATTTATCAAGTCAACAGAAGCGTTCAGTGAGCTCATGTTTGTCAGCAATTACAAATCCAAATCGCCCCTTACCTTTGTGCAATTCCACATTCTCTGTGATGTTCAGTTCTTTCCGGAGATTTATCTGAACTGCGTCCTCTGTTCTGTCTATGAATGAATGCCTACAACTGACGACTGTCGATGGCGAAGTCGTTGTGCCGACAAAAAATATTCACGTCTTGTCCCTCATACCTTCCTTCGAAAATTGAAAAAAAAAAAACACAGTCGAAAGCCTCTCTAATACTGACAGCAAATACACCCTTAAACGGCACAAAACACCCTAATGCAGTGTTATTTACAAGCCGTTAATGTGATAATTGTTTGTTTGTCAATTAAATCTAATCTGTTTATGAAATGGCTAACAACTGTTTTCAAATCTTCTCGCTCGAGGTCGCATATGACGTCCAGTAACCGGGCTTCTGAAAGTGTCAGTATCCTCGCTATGCTATGCAAGACTTTCAGAAGCCCGGTTACTGGACGTAACTACAAAATTTTCGGAAACAGGTCCTGCCGCACAAACAACTGCATATACCTCATAAGCTGCAAAGCATGCCAGAAGCAGTACGTTGGCGAAACAGGAGATCTCCGCAAACGTATTAATAACCACCGGTCGACCATCAAAACCAAAAGAATCACTGAGCCTGTTGGAGAACATTTCAACCTAGATGGCCACAAATGGGAAGACATGACTGTCGTGGTTATTGATCACAACCAAACCTGGAGCTCCACAGATAGAAAGAAAAATTCTGGATGCACAGACTTAAGTCATTCCGTCCTAACGGCATGAACAAAATGATTGACTTTGCCAGAATAAACATTAGCTAAACCTATTCCTGATATGACAATGTTATTCTCCCTCTGATCAACGACAACGGTTTATTTCTCATAACTTTAGTTCTCTTAAGATATTAGCGTACCGCCTCATATTACCAACGATACATCGCCTTGCTTCACCAACTGGATGCATAGCAGTACCAGCACTGCCAACATCGTTGGTACTCATCAACAAGTTCCATTTTTAGTTTCTTACAAGTAACCAATAGTTCAGACATTACGCCAATTTCATTTACTATTATCTGAAATTTAGATTTTCAATAGTTTGATCTAGGGGAGAATATCACGATGTATGGATTAATTGTTTCATGGACATCACGATTATGCATTTAGGTTTTCTCATATATGGGAGTAGAGAAGATTTTCTAAGATATAATACATATTCACTATCTTGCCACATTGGCCCCGCCCTAGGACTTTGAACCCCTGACCCAGGAGCCATGAATTTCACAATTCAGGTAGACAGCTTCATGGACATCATAATCATGCATTTAGTTTCTCTCAAGAGTAGAAAAAAGATTTTCTAAGATTTAATACATGTTCACTATATGGTCATATTGGCCCCTCCCTAGGGACTGAACCCTCACCCAAGGGCCATGAATTTCACAATTCTAGTAGAGGTTTTCATGGACATCATAATCATGCATTTTGTTTTTCTCCCACATGTATGGGAATATATATTTTTGAAAATTTGACTTCCATATTTTGCACCACCCACAAGGCCCCGGGGTGGCATTGTCATAAATTTCACAATCTATGTATCCCTTATCCTAGAGATGCCTTACACCAAAAAGGGTAATGATTGGCTTTGTAGTTTTCAAGAAGTTAAAAATGTAAAATTGATAACGGACGAAAATCGATGGCAATAGGTCACCCGAGTTTACTCAGGTGACCTAAAAATTTAAATAAATTAGAGCATAAAATCCTGCTAGACTCCTACAAACCAGGGACCTGTTTCACAAAAAGGTACAAATTTAGGACGTAACATATGTCATGGCATTTATACTAGGTGACTCCGCCCCATTGAGTTTCTATTGAGATTAGAATTTATTAAATTGTAATCGTTACATAAAATGAAGTATCGAGCTATGATTTTATCTACTGCTTGAAAAAAGCCATGTATTTATATCACCTACATTGTTGTCTTCTCTTACTAAAGCTTAGAATAATTTATAAATTGAATTATGTTATTAAAATCACTGGACAACATGCACTTATGTATGGTGGCATATTTCTGCCCCCTACGTGCGAGATAAATTATGTCAACATACGAGAAAAGTATGTCGACATGCAAGATAATTATGTCTACATGCAAGATAATTATGTCTACATGCAAGATAATTATGTCTACATGCAAGTTAATTATGTTGACATGCATGTTACCAATCTTTTTAGAAAATCTGATTTCAATATGGGTAAATTCACTTACTAACGCCAGTATCTGACATGATACATGCAAGATGCAAGATAATTATATTGACATGCGACTTATCTATGTCGACATGCAAAATAATTATGTAGACATATGTTACTTATTTATGTCGACATGCGAGTTAATTATGTCGACATGCTACTTATTTATATCGACATGCGAGTTAATTATGTCGACATGCTACTTATTTATGTTAACATGCGAGTTAATTATGTCGACATGCTACTTATTTATGTCGACATGCGAGTTAATTATGTCGACATGCTACTTATCTATGTCAACATGCGAGTTAATTATGTCGACATGCTACTTATTTATGTCGACATGCGAGATAATTATGTTGACATGCTACTTAATTATGTCGATATGTGACTTACTGATATTGGCATGCAACTTAATGTATGCTATTTTCTGTAAAATTACTAAATAATGTTTATAGACTTTTCTTTAAAGTTACTAAGTCCAAATTTAATACCAAAATAATACAGACTAACTGTATGGAATTTTCTGTAAAATTATTAAGTTTAGATTTAATACAGAAAAAATACACTTGGAAAAAGCTAAGTCCCAAAAAATACAGAAATGATACACTGTAAAAAATCAAAGTCAGATTTTAATATAAAAATAAGTTACCCATTCCCTGGGGAAAAAAATGGGATACAAAAATAATATATTTTTTCTGTATTATTTTATCAAAAATGATTGTATTAATAATAGATTAAAAATATACTTTATGTATCATTTTTTGATATGGGTTAAGTTGAGAAAACTCAAAATTGAGAAAGAAGTGTATATAAAAAATTCCTTTGAAGAGAAATTGAGCTACGGTCTGTTAGAATCTTATAGATGTTTCTTAACTAGGTGAAAGCTGGAGTTTTCTTTGATATATAATCCCTTAAGGCAAACAAGAGCCACAGGAAGGGCCCGTTTTCTTTTAGGTCACCTGAGTCACTCATGTGACCTATTGCCGTTGGTCTTCGTCCGGCTTCATGCGTCGTCCGTTAGCAATTTTACATTTTTTACTTCTTGAAAACTTTATGGTCAATTTTGACCATTTTTTGGTGTGAAGCTTTATTAGGGTAAGAGAAATGTAAATTGTGAAATTCATGATCCCCACCCCCCAGGGAGCTTAGATTTTGGGTAAAAACTGTAAAAAATTATGCAATCTTTAATCTTCTCTACTCCCGGGTATCTAGCAGACAAACTAAGTACATGGTTATGATGAGCAAGGGTGTCTCTATCAAAATTGTGAAATTCGGGGGTTCTGGTGATAGGGCAGGGCGCTATTGGTCATATAGTGAACATGTATTTATTCTTTAAAAATCTTATTCTCTACTACTGGGCATCTAGCAGGCAAACTGAGTGTATGATTAGGAGAAGGAAAGAAAATTGTGATATTCATGACTCCTGGGTCAGTGGTTTTGGTATTTAAAACTGCTTTAGATATCAACCATACCCCCCCCCCCTTCAAAAATAAATAGAAAATATATTTAGCTGATATTTGGTATATGGTCTTATATTGATAACTTACAAAGGTAGCACATCAGTCCATCTACTTTCAGCAGAAAGATGGCATTTGGACTTTAAATTTTTACACTATTTTGAAAGGAGTTATTTCCCTTTGTTTATTTACCTCTGATAATTTATCATTGTAAATAATGTAATTGATTAATCATTTAAAGAAACAAATTGTACGGGAAAATTTATTGTATGATAATGTGTGGTACCAAAAAGTATTTTGTATTTTTTATACCACCTTCACACTCACGGATTTTTCTTACGTAGTCAATCGCAAGCATTCGTAAATTACTCGTCGGTATCTTTGTCTAAATCGTAACAATCCGTGTACCTTTACGGATTTCTGGAATACGTAAGGATCCGTAAGAAAAATCCGTGAATGTGGAGGTACCATAAGTGGTGTCTTGCACACATTTAAACAAAAAATAGAAATGCAGAAGACATAAATACATGTACTCGTTACAGTAAATTTAGAATGAATACCAGGAGATTGGTATGAGGATTCGGCTAAGGTTAATATTTAGATTCATGGAATCCCCAGCAAATGAAAGGTGGTATAAATATAGGCTTGTGTGATGGTATACTTTCTGCTGAGCAATTTTATTGTATACCTTCATTTCTACTTCTGTCACTTCTATCAAGCTTATTTCTAGGGACTTGCTCTTCTTGAAATATTATAAATTGAAATGCACTATATTTAGATTGGCTACAGGCAAGGATATTCATTTCGTACTTATACATGGAGCTTATTACACACACACACCCCTTCAATGTTGAATGGAATCGTACATTTTGAAAACTTTTTTTAACAATATATTTTCTTTTGTCAGTTTACTTTGCTTAATCATATAATTATTACATTTCCATTCTGTGGATCCTTCACATGGTTGCATTAAACTCAGGTGACCATTAAGGCCCTTGTTTAAAAAATGGACACTTTGTTTAGAAATAGGAGTCCCACCCTCAAAACCATATATTTTCTTGTTCTCCTCATGACAAGTTCAATGGCACATGTGAAGAGGGCCTCCTGGATTATTCCTGACCCAGCCCAGTCATATGGTCTTATACATGGTCTGATATTTTATTTTCTTGTTGATTAATGTTCCTTTTTAGGTATTGGAAGATCACAGAGGTTAACTTTTGTCCATGCCTTAAATTCTCTCTGTAATATGGCACACCTAATTCACATTAATGGGCAAAACCTAGTTTTGCATTGATAAACTAAGTTTATTAGTTGTAAACAATAGTTTACAGATCGAAAACTATCGTTACCGATAGTTTTCAGCCGTAAACTATAGTTTTATATATACGTATGGCACGCCAGATTCACATTAATGAGCAAAACCTAGATTTGTGTCGATAAACTAAGTTTATCATTCGTAAACCAGAGTTAACGATAGTTTTCAGTCGTAAACTGTAGTATAAAGTTGTAAACTATGTTTTAAGGTCGTAAACTGGTTTACGACTGAAATCTATCGTTAACGATAGTTTTTGATCTGAAAACTACAGTTTACGACTGATAAACTTAGTTTATCAATGCAAAACTTAAGTTTTGCTCATTAATGTGAATTTGGCATACCATACTATAAAGCAAAGAGCTTAGGTGAGCTATGTGCCCCATGGGCCTTTTTCAAGATGTAGGTTAAGTGTTATACAGTTGTCTACAAAAGAAACAAATGGGACCATATAGGAGTCTTGTATTTATATATAATTATGTGCACCAGTGTTATGACGTGAAAAATTAATAAATATAATTATTACGATATTGTTTTCTTGTTTTTTATTTGAAAAACTGTTGACTTGTGTTCATATATTGTCGGCCACTTTTTTTCATATAAAATTATTACAATACTTGCATTTTTTGCACAAGCTATCACTTAAACGAAGATCATTAACAAAAGTATTAAACTATACCAACTTTCTCTCTCAAGCATTACAAACTTTAAAATATTTAGAGAATAGGATGAGACTTTTTCCCAAATTTAGTCACAAGTTTCCCATTACCACCAAAAAGCATGTAGTTTGCGGCTTCAAATGCGATTTAAGAACTGTGTAATTTGCACAGAGTTCTGTGGCTTCGTCCACCGTGTTTGGTGGATAATGTAAACATTTTCCTCTATAATATATCTACTAACAACCTCGAACTCCATTGATACACCACTGGCTGGGGGATAAGAAGAGTACTCCTGTTCTATTATATAATTATGTTAAGATTGCCTGGCAATGACATTTTATAGTCTCTTGTTTGATAAATGTTAGGCTGAGAATACAGTACATCTGGTTTTCCAGACGGACATTCAGTGTTGCGGCTTCTACGAATTGTGTTCCAGTGTTGAAGGACTCTATTTAAATCTCTGGTGATAATTGGCAGAAAACAATAACGAATACATTCTATATGAGCTAAGTTGGATGTGTCGAGTAAGTCAAGATGGACCATGTCTTTAAAGTAATTTATCCAGAAATTTCCGCACATTTCTCGTAAACACCGCCAAAATCGTTCTATTTTTGTATTTCTGCAAGAGGACCCATATCTGAAGCTTGATAAACCTTGTAAAGGATCTTGGTGATTCCAGCATAAAGTATACTGCAAATCCCTAATGATGTAATTTTCAGTTCCTCTATCAGCATAAATCACTACCGGTACGCCATTTCTTTCTTTCACGTAATCCAAATACAGTCTTGATACATATTTTTATTAGAGTTGCAAGCTCTGAGCCACAGAAGACGTCTTGAGAAGCCATCCACACACCCATTAATGCATATACCGAATGGCTTTAACTTATCCCATCCATCTAAATGAACAGCAAAATTTGGTCCTTCGTTGATGCATCTTCGTCGTTGAAGGTGTCTTGCTTTCCTTCTGAGAACCCCCTCTGCATCCAAGACTGTTAATGCAAGGCGGACTAATTCACAAGGGGCAACAATACCATGGTTTGTCAGTAATCGTCGCCTCATTCCCCTGTAACCTGTGTCTCCGCCAGAAGTTCTTGATTGTTGTTACAATGTCTTCCAAAGGTGATTGGTTCCTTCGTCTGATTAGGTTCATTCCTCTCAAAATCCTATGAATTTGTCGTTTAATAACGGCAATGTCATGCCGACTGGCTAGAAATCCAATAATTTGTTGAATAGTATATACAATTATAGACTGTGATTGTTTCATTCCTAGTCAAGGGCAAATCGTCTACGACCAGATCTCTCATTCCTGGTGTATAGGTGTGCCCGTTCATATTGTCAACTCTGAAAAAATGTTTATCAATTCAATTGCTTAAAGCGATATCCAAATGTACTTTAATTCTTTAGGGATCTGGCTCTGCACCCCTTATATAATCTCAAAGACAACTGAATCTGGCAGTGCTGAGAAAATGGAGCGTAAGATTGATTGATTGATGTTTCCGCCACACTCAACAATTTTTCAGTTATCTGGTGGCACCCAGTTTTTATTGGTGGAAGAGAGAACCCAGATACAATGTACCTGGGAAGAGACCACCAACCTTCCGAAAGTAAACTGGGAAACTTTCTCACTTACCGGCGCGAGCCGGATTCGACAGAGGTGAGAGGTCGTATGATTTTGAGCGCATTGCTCTAACCACTCGGCCACGGAGGCCCCTATAGCATAAGAAAAGAAGTCTTACAACAGATATAGTATGTAAAAGAACCTTCACTGCTTAAAGCTGTATGGTTCGAATTACAACTTTTTCCCCCCATCTCGTAAAAACGCTATTAAATCATTGCACGTATGTAGTTATGAGGCTGTATGACATATCATACATTATTTCACCTGTTTTAACCAAAATTATTTGATTTTAAATCGATGTTTACAAATAACCGCGTCACTCTGCCATTCCAAGTGACAGTCACGTGACCAGTTCAAACTTAGATTATCGGTGGTCTTATCTGTGTAAAGTTGTGTATTATGTTACAACAGCACCGTGTCATAAGTTTAATAAAAATAAAAATATCAAATACCTCTTAGTAATTCATTGTTTTACGCTCTTTCAGCCTTAAAACTAGAATTCATCATGTTGGGATACCCCTGACGCGCGTGGGTCTATTTATAGACGTGTTACACCGTGAGTGCATTCGAGATCACAGTTCTTCGTACGAGTACAAAATCCCGAACGCCGAGAACGGGTAACTCACACCACCTCTGTAGGTAGTGTGGTCGAAGAGCAAAGAACACGTTCGTGCGCACATGCTCTCGTCGTTCGCGACTCTAAGAACGGAGTACGAGAACAACGGGAACGGCGACCTCGAAAGCACTCACAATAATTTATGCGTTATCTGGAACACCTCGGGCCTTTCACCGAAAACACCGTGGGTGAAAGCCTCGAGGTTTTCCGGATGATTTATATATGAACCACACTATATTTACTTTCTAAATAATATTCTCACTGTTTTCTTTTATATGCAGATGTTTTCAAGCATGTAATTAAGGGAAAGTTAATAACTTTATAAAGTAATTAATCTGCTTTAAAGTAATTACATGTATGTACAAAAATAATACATGAACATCGGATCACACAGCTTTAAAGGTCCTGAGCACTATACATGTCTACAATTCAATGTCCAACAAGAGATTGCATCTCTATAATGTTTGATATATTCTCGAATGGACAGACAAACATAGCTAAACAAATAAATTTTCCTCACTAACAAGCATTCGGTTTCAGCAATATTTGAATGGGAAGAGGTATATTACCTGAATAAGTTTAAAAACTGCTACTCAAATTACCTTTAGATGATCTGTTTGCAGAAAAGCTTCCCTATTAAAATGGTCGATTTTCATATCAATTTTAAAAGTTGCATGTCGACATAAATAAGTAGCATGTCAACATAATTATCTCGCATGTCGACATAAATAAGTGGCATGTCAACATAATTATCTCGCATCTTGCATGTATGATGTCAAATAATGGCGATAATAAGTGAATTTTACCCATATTCACCGTGGACCATCGTGAAAAGATTCAGTAACGCAGGGGTTCTAGATTTTTGAAGCGATCAAAAAGTCAGCCTCCTTGGAAATTTATACCAATAACAGATCATTTTGAGCAATGAAGTTACATGTACATATAGTTGATTCAAAGTCAGAACTTTAACCCCCCCCCCCACCCCCCCCACCCCGCGTGTTTCATATATATATATATATATATATCTATATTTCCGAATCGAACCTCTCTGGGCTGAGTGTCTTAACATATCGTTCGGGGTTCTTTCGACACTTTAATTCCATGTCTTTTGCAAAATCGTTGTTAATCAACCGAGTATTTACTTTCGTTAGCCTTTCCCTTTGTTTTTGCCGCATTGAAAAATTAGTTGTGTGTCATTGAGAACTTTATATTGACAGTAGTGGCGAATGGGAAGAAAATAATCTTTAACTTGTGAAATGAACCCATGTGTAGATGCACGAACGCTACCCCCCCCCCCCCCCCCCTCAAATCATGATTTAAGAAAATTGCAGTTTGGGCAAAAATGAGGTAGTTTTAGTCACAGGGGGTTGTCTTCCGGATTGTGGAAAATAAAAAAAAAGAGGAAAAATATGAATACTCTTGAAAACCTCCGTTGAAGTACATTTAGTTTTGATAAAGATGCCGACACGTTTCGGGAATTAATATATCATTTAAATTATACCCAACAAGTAGTATCATATCGATATTAATCAATATGGGAATCTTTGATATCTTTTCACCTTGGTAACGCTACATCTTCCATCTTTTCACCCTGCGTTATTTTCATTTTCAAGCATTTCGTCAAAATAAAGACTATTATGAATCCCAATTTAGTAAGAAATTGAATGTCTTTTTATATTCTTGTGACAGATTATCATGGTTCTTTCTCAAATTGTTCCAAACCTTGAATTCAGCTCATGAAGCAAACATCCGTGCGAATTTTCGTAGGTACTCGATATTAAACACGATACGAGTGTTTGAGAAAAGTAAGTACTTTCATTCAAAGTATGGGGCATATTCTGTTTCTTAATACTTCTGTGCGTTCCGTGCGATATGTGTTAGACAAAGAAAACTCTCATTTATGTTGTTTTTGATAAAAAATAGATAGACCGATCGCTTCAAAAATCTAGAACCCCTGCGTTACTGAATCGTTTCACCATGG
The DNA here is from genome assembly GCF_947568905.1 of Ostrea edulis. NCBI lineage: Eukaryota > Metazoa > Mollusca > Bivalvia > Ostreida > Ostreidae > Ostrea > Ostrea edulis. Next base: position 60,194,082 of record NC_079164.1, read on the forward strand.
TCATGGTGGTCCACGGTTATATTGAAATCAGATTCTCTAAAAAGATCAGTAACTTGCATGTCAACATAATTAACTTGCATGTCGACATAATTATCTTGCATTTCGACATACTTTTCTCGCATGTTGACATAATTCATCTCGCATGTATGGGCAGAAATATGCCACCATACTTACGTAAGCCTATATGTATTTACTTTTTTTTTTAGTATGTATATTGCGTGTGTAACTTCTACATTTCAACAGTGAATTGCAGGAAAGCATGTATATTTCGTTAATTGCAACTATTGTCGATGCAGTATTCAAGCCAATGATATAATGATGTCTTCAAATTCACAGAGTAAAAGAAAACCTAATTGGACGGATGATAAATTACAAGTGCTAGCATAATCAATTCGCGAAAATTGTGGAGGATATAAAAATTGTTAATTATAGGTCAGCGGATACAATTTCTGTAAACGCCGTCACCATATTTCATTTAGCTCTTTACAGACTAAGAGTTACGCCTAGATTTAAGCCATAAAAGTCGGGTGCAAACGTAGTCTGTTTTATGAAACGCAACTTAGTCCGGTTTCATGACTTAGTCCTGTTTTACGTCCAACTAAGCTTACGTCTGCTCGTAGGTCTTTTTGTAAAACGGGCCCATGGACTCGAACCAGCGATCTACAGTTCAGTATTTGACGTGCTAACCTACTCAGCTAGGCGATGACTTTTGAAATGAATAGGCAAATATTGCTGATATTTATATTTTCATCACTGTTTTAAATGGAAGTCAGCTATTATGACGATGTAGAGTACCTCCTAAGGATATTCTCAAATACTGAACATGCGATATAAATTTCTTCTGTAAAAGACTGTTACACTCAGTATGCAAGACACGCAATTATATTTAGTAGCAAGAAGGTCAATGTGTAGATCGATTTTTTTCCAGGGCTTTGTTCTCTTCAAACTTGTCCTATATATGTCAAATTAAAAGGAATATACAGTGAATTAGAATGTGGACTAGAACGCCTACACAGTAGTTCGTCTCGTTCAACACCAACAGATAAAAAAAAAATGAACCTTTTAATTGTTTTAGGGATATCTTATATCAATTATTATGGCAAAAAATATTTTTAGTCAAAAATACAACAAATACCGCCGAAAATTAACTTATCGTTATGCATGGGAAGCACAACTTTACCTGAACAGTAAACAGTTTCATTAACATGTACATTGTATAAGAATATCTCCTGCAGTCCGAGAGAAAGCGTTAATTAAAACTTCCATGTCATAGCATCAACATCTCTAGAAAATGTGTTTGCCTTCAACTGTAATGATAGCTAATTTCTTCATGAATGTGAACAATATGCGCATGAATTTTGATACAGTGCGTTATTCTAACGACTGGGAATCCTGAAAGAAATAAAGGTAGAAACCAATTCTATAAATAAATTTCAATGAAGATACACGAAGGTATGAACCGCTACGCTTCATGTGAAGCGCTAACGCGTTTTTTCAAAAATGAAATTCATTTTCTTAAATATACTTTAGCATTTACTTGGCTAAACTTTCGATAACATTAGAGCATAATATATCCCTTTTTTTCCATTGCATAATCTATTTTTTCCCCATAATAATCTATGCAGAAATATGAGAATTTTTTTTATTAAAAATGACATCACACTGCCAAAACAATATGAAGGTATTGAGCTTTCTAAAGCAAAATTGTCATTAAAACATACGTTCAACATCGCAGGCGGAATATTAAGATTTTCTATCATCTCTAGCCAAAATATCTTTTCTTTTTTATATTTCGTTTTTGATAACTATCTAGGTTGCGGGGTGTGCGTCATGAATTGGGTTGCCACACATCTCGCACTCAGTCCGGTCGTAGTGGTTAGCGTAGGTACACGTGGAACACTGTCGGGAGGTCCACCTTACGTCCATCGACTTTGACGCCTCTTTAGTGTCCCTCGTTTCATTAGTTTTACTACATACTGAACAAATCAGATTACCCATGGGATTTCGAATCGTGCAGTATGGGCATATCCATCCATTTTCATTTAGACTATGACTACCGAAGCGACTGTTATTAGAAGGAGACACTTGGGCGTCAGTAGAAATCTTTCGAGCCACAGGAGCCGAGTGGCTAAAATGGAAGGGTTGAGTTGTACCTAATCTATCATATCTCATTTCCACTATGTCATTGTAAACATTTTCCCCGACAATCCCTTCTTCCTCGGCGCAAACACGCAAGTTAGAAGGTGATAATTGCGCGTGAGCGTAGGATGTTGTTGGCTTGGTAATGGATGACATTTTTGACTCGGGCCCACCTGTAGCACGAGTTATAAGTTCTGATCGATGGCTGACATTTTGAAAGCTACTTCCACCTACATAACCCGAGTCTCGATATGATGAACTTTCCTTTCTGGCGACCCGCTTTAGCGCTTCAGTTTTATCATTTTTAGTTTCCTGCATTAGATGATTGTTCAACTGTTCAGGCTGTAAAATGTCTCCACGAGATCCCCAGTTATACTCTTCCCCGTATCTCTTTCTTAAACTGTCTGTAACAAACGACCATTCATCCGATCCTTTTTTCGGAGGCGACTCCTCTACTTTCACTTTCTCTTTACTTACTAACTTGAGGCTTGCCATCAGGTGATCGTCCAGCGTTCCCTCTTCGAAATTTGGATCTATCTGTTCATACTCCCTGTGTCCGTCGGCATCGTCGTCAATAAATGGAATATTATGATGACTCGCTCTTTCTTCAGAAGGAGAAAAAGTTACTGAATTATGATCTACCTCCGTATCATTTCTACCCTCTGATCCCGATGAAATTTTTACGAATGGATCATTTTTCTTGCCTTTCAACAACGTCACAAATTGTTCTTCCCCTCCGCTGTATTTTTGTCTCAGTGTGAAAATATCACAGGGTCGCATTGAAGTATCTATTCTGTTTAGTATTCTTGACACCAAACGACATTCAACAGAAGCTACAATACATTCAAAGCCTACGGAGAGAATAACATCGTGATTAAGCCTACGGTTTAGCAGTAAACAATCCGCTGACTCCACAAATCCAATTAGTTTAAACACCTCATCCGATTTCTTTAGGTGGGACTCTATCTTTGTTTGATAAAAGCCGCAGTATTTCTGAAAGAAAACAAATTCATTTCATTCTCATAATAATATCAATCCTATAGAAAAGTTTATATCTAAAATCAAGTCCTTTCTTTGATTATCTTATATAAAAATAATGTATTTGTTTGTGTTATATAAAAATAGTGTATATAACACAATAAAATATCAACATTGAAAATGGAACTTTAATCGAAAATTGAAAACGCCACCTACAATGTCATCTCTGAACTCTATATATATCTGATCTCGAATGCATACTATAATTCAAAATTAGAGCAGTGTACCTTCCACATAGCCGAGTTTATGTATGCATTGTTTAAATATAAACACGTATATGACTAAAGTATTGTTCTACCAAAACCGTGCTTAATCAACTTTCAGATAGCAGTAATTACAGTATACCTGTAACCTTTAATAAAAAAACCCACCAACAATAATAAAAAAAACCACCAAATCCCCCCCCCCCCCCCCCCCCAAAAAAAAAACAACAAAAATTCAGTTGCTAGTGTTTGAACTGTAGTTTGTTATTATACTTATGTCCTTTCTATGTATTTAATTATTCCTAAGGGTTGTTTTAAATTGTTTCATATGTTACTATGGTAATCATAGCATTACAGGCGCTATATCATAAAAAATAATTATGCATTTTAATTCTGACACTATATTTTACATGTGTACATCGATTTTATATTGTCTTTTCTCTCACATTTGTAAAGCGCTTTAGAAAACTCTTGTTGATAGGGCGCTATATATATCTTTTAATTACAATTACAAATCTGTGTTTGTCAGCTAAAGACTGACATAATACACTCCCCAATCGTGGTAGCTTTTGCTTCATGATCGGAAACCTAAAACTTAAAACCGAAGACGTAAATATTGGTAGCGATTGCAAACGTCCGGCATTTAGATGTGAGAATCACAGCGGAGCTTTCGAATATGACCGTAAAAACGGATGTCAGGAGTCGCGGCAGGCGTTGGCACGTTAAAAGAATCCTCATTGTAACCCTACGCCGTCTTAAGAGCTAAGGATGGGTCTAAGTTTGTGGTATTTCACATACAGCTGATGACGTCTCAACAGTGAAAAATTCTCGACAAACGTAAAACAAACATACAAAACACACCATATTACATCCTCTAATTTTGAATTAGTTATACATGTTTTACACTGTAGTACTCACTCGTATTCTTTTGAATTCTGGTTTCCATGAATTTTTCCATATTGAAACTAAATAAAATTCTAGGGTTTCAAATGCTTCAGAGGCTTTTTCTAAATCAAAATCGCTCTCAACAGAGCTACAATTTAAAATTTTGTGAAATTCGTGAAAAGAAAATTTCTCATCCGGTTTGCAAAGGCTTAAATATTCGACGATGAACTGAAAGATGGATTGTAGAACAGTCTTGGTAGGGCGTGGCAAGTCCTCCTCTTTTCGGTATTTATTATAAGCATCTTGAGCCCTGTATCGTTTTTCCATTGCAAATACGACTTTCAATTCACTCCCTTAAACGCCATAACACCGAGGGCTGAGAATCTGGAAAAGAGATATATTTTACGTACAACATGTAGACAATGGACATATTAGGAAACAACCATTTTCACTTTCTGTTTTCCTGTAACCTACATTTAAAATTTCCATTCCGGAGCAACGGAAGTTGCGGGAACTATTTAGACAAAAATCTATGAAAACCGTCAAGCAGTTATATTTTCGTTGGAACGCTACTAATAGTATATCACAAGCAGCATAAAATCAGCTGTGTGCTGTGTAGTATATTTTCTGAAATCCTGTTTTCATATCAGCTGCTATTCTCAGAACAAATTTCCTGTGACAGGCGAAGACTTGTACATAAAATGAAACTGGAAAATGACCTAATATGACCTAATATTTTCGGATATGTATAGGTGGTCTATATTTTATTTTAACATGGAAAATTACATGTACAAGTGGAAAGGAATGTTTCTTTGTCACTGGTCAAACAGTTCAACTATATACAAAGCCTTATCTTTACTAAATGTTAATCCTTCGCATAATATGCAGTACATACTGTACTCTTAATGGAAAAAAAATGTAAATAGCTTGATAATCCATGGACACTCTAAATGCTTCTTATAAATTAACATACACTATAATCAATGAATTACACCAGAAAAATAAACCTGAAATTACTTTCAAAACATACCACAATAAACAAGAATGGAGAAAATACATGTACGTAACTGTTTGGTATACCTGTATGTCGAAACAAGGATGTTTATCTTTGAAGCTTAACATGGTTATTTGATATTTGTGTATTGTTGACATACTCTATATGTTCATTCTTCCTTGTTTGTAAATTTTGCAGGATATACGTAGAGTATACATGTAGATGCATATCCATCACTGCATATGTTTATATCATAATTGAGCAGTTGCACTATGATATTTTATTGACAGCATAAAAGCTTCTGTACTGTGAATTTCACCAATAGTGTGGTGTTTTAACTCTTGTAGATTTTTCACTTCTAACAAAAAATGTTCTTTAAATTACAATATATTAATATATGATATCAATAAAAATTTCAACTTAGATCTTCAAAAAGGATAGATACAGAAACATGGAAACATTAAGCAACTTGACAGAAGCCCTCTCTATGGTTGTCTCTCTGTATCTACCTACAGTAAGAGAGAGATAGACATACATACAGTCATGTGATCTGAATTTGGTAGAATAAAGCAAAACATTTCTCAAAACATTCTTCTTAAATCTATTCCTAGCTATAGAACTGCTACTTCCTATCATGAGAAATCATTGGATAGCATTTGATGCCTGTCCACCTAATTGCCTATCAGAGCTAAAGGCATGTCAATATTTTCTACAATTTAATCATAAAAGTAGAATATGGAAATTTTGAAATGCATACATGTTCGTGTGTTATATATGTTACCCTTTTCACACTTACTGCAGCATACATTTACGTTCTTACAGTAATGAATGTTTAGTAGAATATAATGACTAAAAACAATGAAAGCATAATTGACAGAACTCACTCTGTTTTTCATTTCATTCAAAAACAAAACATTTTCCCATTACAATAGATAATTTTATTTTGTAAAGTTTACATGGGGTCTTTGTTGATACAAAATAATCATCCGTGGACATGATGGATAAGCTCATCAACATGCTGAATGGCTTCATCATTTTTCTAGATCAATGATGCATCAAATAATGACTTGATTCTTCACATCCCTGTTTTGGAAACCTGAGGTGTATGGTGTAAGTCCAAAGTGTATACTATTCCTCAGATCTACTGCATTAATACTATTCCTCAGATCTACTGTATTAATACTATTCCTCAGATCTACTGCATTAATACTATTCCTCAGATCTACTGCATTAATACTATTCCTCAGATCTACTGCATTAATACTATTCCTCAGATCTACTGTATGTGTACCTATTTTAGCTCAATCAAAATTTGGCGAAGCCAGAGCTGATGCACTATTTGGCAGAATTAGGATTTAGCGCTTCTTCAATGAGTGAGAATGTTTTACATCTTAGCACAACCATGAACTAGTGCTCTTTCTTCCTCGCCAAAGCCACTTAAATATATATAAATTTCATTTTTTAAAAATGTATGAGGGCATGAATTGTGATGCTTCATGCCAACATACATCATGAGGCGTGTTATTTTTATTTCATTTTCTCATATCTACATTTCACTTTCATTTCTGACAGAATTTCCTGCAGTTTAAAAAAATAGTTGCATTATATTTATCAAGATTCATATATATATATACACACATGTATATGTATGTATGTATGTATGCATGCATGCAAATACCACAAACTTCTTGTACTTTGCATATACTTACAATCTATAAATATGTAGTTACGTAAACACCATGCATAATGCCAGTGTATTTTAATTTTCTACAATTAAAAAAGTGACATATAGGCCCGATGGGCTGGGTGTTTAAATTCCTATCATATGTGTATTTTCATGTTGTGATTGTCTATAACACATGTTACTATAATAACCCAATTACTTGTAAACTTACTTACATATGCATAGTGTTCACATTCATGAGAATTTGAATCCCACTTAAATAAGTACATGGACAGTAGAATTTTGGAAACACGAGGTTTACAATATCATAGATTAGTACATGTAGCGTATTATACAATATTATAACCAGTAAATTTTCGTAAGTCATAAATGATGAAAAATAATAAATTTTGTTTCAGTTGAAAGGTCAGTTTCTATCAAGAAATAGAATACAATGAATTTGAATGAAACAAATCGAATTCATGTGTTTATCAAATAAATCGTACAATATAGGCCTATAAAGACTGACTGAAAAACAATCAGTAACAAAAGATCAATATCAAGTAAAAAAAAAAAAAAAAATAATAAGACGACTAAATTACAACATTCACAATTTATTTGTATTTCATGGAAATGTTTTAGATCCACCTATAAACAGTAATCAGATGGTTTTAGATCCACCTATAAACAATAATCAGATGGTTTTAGATCCACCTATAAACAGTAATCAGATGGTTTTGGTGATTAATCAGACAGGAATTTACATTGGCAACCATCTTATGTATCTACTAGCCAAGTCCTTCCCATGAAAATAAACAAAGCATATTTGTATCTATATGAATTGTGAAAAAGGTATTTGATGATCTGTATACTTATAAAGTGATTGATGAAGGTTGACATTTTACCAAATCATTAAGGAAGTTTTCTTATTAATACGGAATTTCCGTCGAACTTTAAATTCTCTCTTGTGGGTCTGCTTTTGCCATATGGTATAAAATTTCATTGTTTGTTTGAAATGCTTCTAACAAGATGGGTTGAAATCTATTCTCCAATATTCACCCAAAGACACTACCAATAATGATATCTATAGGCCTATTACATGTCGCTCGTTTATTCTCCCTGCACTGAGCCCCACAACAGAAAGTTTTCATGAAAAGCACATTTTGATATTTAGCCTAATACAAAATTTATATGTAGCTTTCCTTTCTGCATTCATAATTACATGAAAATGATATGTTGAAATGATTACATTATTACTGTAAATTTAGAACGTATGGAATAAAGGAGAGGCTCGCATTAGGGTTTCCCCAAGACATTTTGTATCGTTTAATGTTAGGCCTAATCGTTTCTAGTCAACCAATTGAATATAAATCATGTAGGTAATTACCAGAATATATTAAAGTATCGAAAAATAGTCTACGTACCTCTCAAAAGTTATCAGTTACCTAAATTGAAAACAAAATCGAATGAAGGGTTTTTCGCTGGAAATTCTATGAGGGGAATCCCCAAATCTAATAAGTCGTTCGGGAAATGATTCGACACAATCATCGATTCTCTTGAAAAAAAATAATAATATAAGGACGTTAAAAATACATAATCAGTGTATTTTTTTATGCACTAGAAACAAAACCAGCCATTTAATGTAACCTAAAAATAATTATCAAACCAGGTCAAGTCTGTTATTCTTGTGTTTTTGTTTGTTTGTTTGTTTTTTAAGCAGTCTACTATATAAATGCAATATCACAACGTTTTTTGGTTTTGGTTTTTTGGTTTAAACTTAACCGAGGTGCGATACGTACGAATGTTCCTCGCCTACCGCACGGTCTAACTTTTCCCCAGAATTTAAGTTAGCTTTAGATACACAGTAGGTTGCGATTTTTTGGATTTGAGTCCCCAGATCTATAAAGTTCTACAGAATTTTGCTTTTCTATAAAAATTTTCGCTAAACAAGGTTTTGAAAAAATTCACATTGCAATTGCCAAAAAATATTAACTGTGTCCACACAAAATATACACCTGCTGGATAATGACACCGTTTTCTGGTGCTGCCTCATGGAGAGCCCTGTATAAATACAATTTAAAATATATTAGAGGTTATGTGTTTTGTCGAATACAGTGACGAAATTGACAATGATCTATTTGTTCATTTTCTACATTAATTTATTATCTTTAAATTACAAATAATTATACCATTTGGTACAATATCACAAGGTTATAATTGTTGTTGCTCGTAGATAAGCCTAAATTAGTTTAAACTTCATTCTAGATAATAATTTATGAAAGCCTATAAGTATCATATTTTCAAAAAAAATAAATTCACATTTCACTATTTCGTAATTACGAGAAAGATCTTGAGCTCGTTATTACGAGATCATTATTTTAAAATTACTTTTCTCGTAATTATGAGATAATGGAATGTGAATTTATAATTTTTTACACGATACTAATAGGCTTTTGTACTTACAAATGTAGCTGTATTTACCAGATTTTTAAATATATTTTTGTACAATACAAAACAGTTCTTCGTTTTTTGCAAGAGTCAATGAACCATCGCCCTCTTAAAAAAAAAAGGCGTATGAATGTCAATAATATATAGATTTTATCAGGTCTTAAAAATCTTTTATAGCCTCTTTAAATTTTGGAGAGAAAATTAAATAATGGTGCACATCTTCTACTTTTCCACAAGAACACAATGGACTTGCGATAATATCACATAGGTTTGTTAAGAACTAAACATCATTATTCAGTACAAAATTATCACGAAGTCTAGTATGAGTAATATTTAAACGTCTTTCCCCATTGTCACATGTACACGTGTAGGTGTCACATGTACACGTGTAGGATAGGATGGTGGCAATTTAGCGTTACGCTGAGTGAGCATTTCTAATATCAATAAAGAGAGAGTTTTATTCATTAATTACAATGGGATAAAATGTGACTTGTAACATGGCAGACAGCATTTTGGAATACCATATAGTTGTATAAGAACCGTGTTCGGTGTGCAGATGAATGACTAAACTCTTGTATGCGTGACGTGTTTGTGTGTGTTTTAATATTCGGGCACTAAACTCTTGTATGTGTGACGTGTTTGTGTGCTTATGTGTGTTTTAATATTCGGGCACTAAATTCTTGTGTATTTTGAGAATAGCAGATAACATGTTACTTTCCTTTCTTTGATTGAGGTCGTGATAAAGCGCTTCTCTTTGTGTTATTGTACTAAGGCCAATAACGCATCTGACAACATGAAGTTGTGCAGTTTCTCTAACTTTTAAACATCGTTCCCATACTATAGACGCTTACTGGAGTTGAGGTCATATACGAAAACGATGCTGTGGTTTATCCTAAACTTGAGTTTTACTGTTTTTCAAACGTCTGCGATATATTATTTGAAGACAAACTCATGCCATTAGACAATCGTAACTAATCGGTTGTTTCCGTAACCGCAGATCCGATTACGGAAAAGGACCAGTGTGATCCGATTGATCACGTCTTAGTGTAAATGATTTCTAAATAAAAGAATTGATAACGTCTAAGTGTAAATGATTTCTAAGTAAAAGAATTTTATGGCATGTTAAACGTTGCAATATTTGATCTTTTCCATTTGTATTGTATAATTTTCCATTTGTATTCTATATTTTCCATTTGCATTGTATAATTTTTCATTTGCATTCTATAATTTCCATTTGCATTGTCAATATTTTTTTTATTTGTATTCTATATTTTCTATTCATATTGTATAATTTACCATTTGTATTCTATATTTTCCATTTGTATTATATAGTTTTTTTTCGCTTGTATTGTATAATTTCCATTTAAGTACAAATGAAAAATTATACAATACAAATGGAAAATATAGAATGCAAATGGAAAATTATACAATACAAATGGAAAAGATCAAATATTGCAACGTTTGACATGCCATAGTATTTTTTCTTGTACTGTATATATTACATTTGTTTTATAAGAATTACGGTAGCTCCACCCTCATGTGACTAATCAAGTGTATTATACCAATCTATTCGGGTGTATACAAAAAGAACATTAAGCCATTGGCGGTTATGCGTCGAAATCACGAAGCTATCCTTTATATTTCAGATTTGTGTTGTTCCATAATGGTTGTTGTAAAATATCATTAGGTAATCTTTTATCAAAGTTAAGTTCGCCTTTACATTCATTAAAGCAACACAACATTTCTTTATAAAATAGTGGTAATTTAGTTTTGTTTAAATTATCCACATCAGTAGTTGAACATTTTAACATATAGTATATATCAAAGTTAAGTTTTCTACAATAATTATTTAAAATTTCAAGTAAGACTCCTTTTGAATTTAATAATCTCGGTAGCCATGCTGCCTTTAATGCTTTTAATTTGCATTCTACATCTATACTATTGAAAGACCGCCTCTTGTTACATCTCCAACCAAAGTGTTTCGTTTGATTTTTTTTTTTTTTAATCCAAAATGAAGTTAAAGATTAATCGTAATCAGGGCTCAAAATTAGCGAGAAATACTCGCAAATTGCGAGTACATTTGAAAAATAGCGAGTAAAAATAGTGGACACTCGAAAATCTTAGCGAGTGGTGATTTACAAACTATGATCGTATCGTATTCGTTTTTTACGGTGATGCGCTATAAGCTTTTCTTATACCTGCACTCTGAATCATTCAAATGCTTACATGAACGACCGATTTCAACAACCGTTTCTATCCGGATTTTTCTTTTACGATTTTTTAAGTAACTCGGAGTCAAACAAATGCTTTAGTGATAGGACATTGCATTCAATCGCTTCCCAGAGTTGTTGTTCCTTGCTCTCACTTACACCTCTGTTAACGTCTCAAAACAAGCAATGTTATTCCACGTGTAAATCTTTTTTTTTTTTTACGGCTAATAAAACTAAGAACTATTTTATAAAATATAGGGAAAATGTAGGACAAGCAAATATTTGTATATTTTTTCCATTACTATATATTCTTCATGCACCGATGTATAGGCCTGGTGCAATACTGCCAATAGAACTACCCAATATCTACGTTTCAACCCAAATCAATGCTTCTTGTGTCACAAAAAGACTTGACATCTGCTCAATATTTATTTATTTACGTATATATTTGTAACTGAAGTCTAAACCATACTTTATTTGAGCATACGTGCCATTTTACAAAAATCTTGTAAAACCCTCGAGACGTTTACAGAGGTGTAAGTGAGTGTAAGGAACGATAACTCTGGGTAGAGATTGCATCGCATTATGATGAAAAATATAGACATGTTCACCTATAGGGGTGATTAAATTGAATTCCAAGTATAAGGTTTTTGTTATAAATTCATTTATCTCAACAACAAAAATCTGAGTCTATGTTTTACCAAGTCTTCCGGTAGTTATTTTCATCAGAATCATGAGAATGTCCTATCTAAATTGATTTATTGTCATATTGAGGTCGGGTTGTAGTGATGACACGAGTGCTACGATTCGTTGTACTTTTTTCATAAAGTCTTTATCAGGAAGACATAGAATTGACGATACATATGTTAATTTTGAAATGACAAGTGTATTTATTATGCATGCTTTGCCAAAAAATGTTAATTTTCTTCTTTTCCAGGATTCAAACAGTTTCTCCATTTCATTATAATTATATTCTCATCCAATTTTTATTGTAACATTCTTCTTTATCGTGACCTTAAAAAAAATGCCTAGACACTTGACCGCTTTAATTGTAACTCTAATACCAAAAAGTTCTTCAAACTGATTTTTCAATCTTCCAAGCAAAATACATTCAGTTTTGTTGATATAAATTTTAAAGCCAACACTTTCACAGAATTTATTTATTTCATCTAGGGCATTTGTCATAGAAATTTCATTATTTACCGCAACTGTGAAATCGTCTGCGTGCTGTATACTCTTTATTTCAAAATTATCTATCACAACACCGTTAATGCTGTTATTGTTTTTTATTCTAATCGCTAAGATTTCTGCTACTAAAAGAAAAGGGAGAGCTGATAGGGGACACCCTTGTCTAATCCCCCTTGTCATCGAACATATTTTAGAAAGCCATCCATTATTTTTCATTTTAAAGATTGGTTCTGTATATAGAATTTTAGTCCATTTGATAAAATTATTTCCTATATTAAATTTATTCAACATTTTAAAAAGAAAATTCCATTCCACAGAATCGAATGCTTTTTCAAAATCTAATAATAGTAATATTCCTTCCAAATTTTCAGTTTCACAATATTCAAATATGTCTAGTAGGAGTCTTGCATTCCCCCAATATAACGTCCTTTTATATAAGCAGTTTGGTTTTCATTAATTATACCTGATTAAAAAAAATGCAGTCTTTTAGCAAAAATAATGGCAATTATTTTATATTCAGTGTTTGTCAAACTTATCGGTCTATAATTTTTTAGTTGATTCTTTGCTCCCTTTTTAAAAACCAATGATATTACTCATAATCTTTGAGTATGTGTCATTGTTTCATTGTTAAAAATCTCTTTTAGAGCATCATAAAAATACGGCCCAATTTCATTCCAGAAAATTTGGTAAAATTCATTAGGCAAACCATCGGGACCAGGTGATTTATCACTTTTCATATTAGAAACCGCCTCCGTACATTTTTCGAAAGTTGGGAAAAGTTCCAACATGTCTTTATTTTCATCACTTGATAGTGTTATATTTACCTCCGACAAATAACTGTCAATGATTTCATCATCTAACTCTTTACTAGCATATAAATTTTGATAAAAGTGAACCATTTCCCCCAATATTTTGTTAGGTTTGTTTATCTTTTTATTGTTTGAGTTTAGAATTTCTGTAATGACATTTGAGGATTGATGCTGTTTTTCTAAGTTTATGAAATAAGAAGTACTTTTCTCTCCATTTAGCTTTTGATCTTATTTGTGCGCCTTTAGATTTTCTATCATAAATACAATCTAACTCTGCTTCTAGAGTTTTAAGTTTTTTGTAATTTAAGTCTTCTGGGTCCAGTTTCATAAAACTTTCCTAAGATATATCTTAAGATATGTCGTAAGATATTCTTAAGTTCTAACTTACGAATTTCCTAAGAATATCCACAACTGTTTCACGAAACGTTCATAAAATATCTTTTCCTAAGATATATCTTAAATATGTGTAAATCAAAACAGGTGATCAGTGTTTTCAGATTTTGCATTAACAGTTTAAATACCGGTAGTGAATAAATGGCTTGTGTAAATTAATCATTAAAAAATGATAATTGATAGAAAACCTTATTAGATACACACTATACAAGCAATTAAGTTTGACATTGGTACATAGTTTCAGAGAGGGGGAAGGGGGGGGGGGCTGTCACCTGTTTCAGCCCGATATTGCAACTACATGTAGAAATTCAACACATTTCCAATAATTGACAGTCTGTCATGTTTCAATGATTTTATTGTTCAACTCACTATCCAATTCAACGAATAAATCGAGCCCCACAACCCATGCCGTGCTCGAAATGTAAACATGTCGCAGTCAAAAAGAAATCAAAATATCTCAACGGCAGAAATATAAATCTTAACTGAGGAGGTAGAAAAAAGAAAAGAAGTGTTATATCCAAACAGTACTCCAGCGTGATAAATTCAGCTAAAAAAATACAATGGGAAGAAATTACAGCAAAGGTAAACGTAGTTAATACCTCCCAAGAAAGGACAGTTGATGAGCTAAAAAAAAAAAATGGAGCTGCTTAACGAGCGATACGAAAAGAGAGATGGCGTTGAATAGACGAGAACAGCGAAAAACTGGCGGTGGCCCCCTGCCCAGAGAAGTAGAAATCACTCAAATAGAGGATAAAATCCAAGCTATAATTGGAAACACGTGCGTTTCTGGGATTTCGGGTGGGGTTGATACTTTCGATAAGGAACCTTCAAGTTCCACTAAGCCCTCTGCATCTCCTTCAGACATCTTGACGTAGTTAGGGCTCATGTTTGAAAGTAAAGAAGAAACATCTCTAACTATTCTGGAAACGTTAGACTTACTGATGCCGTGGAGATCAGCAGTCACCAATTGGAAATTCCCTGTGGCATAAAACCTGAGGACAGCCATGACTTTTAACGATGTTGGCAATGATTGGGAACTACGAGTGTGTCTTTTCAAATCGTTTTCCATTATTTGGCATAAGTCGATGATCAAATGAAGTGGTAGTTTAAATTTTGAAACAATCTCCATGTCGTTCATATAATCTAAAGGATTCTTTCCATATCTGAATTGTCTTTCTCGTCTAAGTTGACGATGACACAGCAAAATAAAGGCCGCCGCCATATTTAGTTTGGACTTAAGACACCTACTTACCTGTCGTAAAGTTACGAAAGAACTTATGAAAATCCTAAGATACGACATTTTTTGTGAAACGGATAAGGAATGAACTTAGGAAAAATTTATGTCTTAAGTTAGATCTTAGTCGTAAGTTAGTTTTGTGAAACTGGCCCCAGGTCTCCCAGTTTCTAATTTTTCAATTTCTTGCTCTATTGCTTTAATCCTTCTTTAAACCGATCTTTGTTTGAATATTGAAAAATTTATCGAAAATTCTTTTACTGCGCGTTTAATTTGTTCCCATTTATCAACTGGGTTTAATGAATTGTCAATGTTGTTAATGACGTTTTTAATTCCGTTTTTATATTTCTCATCTTGTAAGTGTGATACGTTAAATTTCCAGTACCCTGGTCCTCTCTTATCGTTTGAAATTATAAAGTGAAATTTTAAAAATCTATGATCAGACATTCGAGATCCCTTGGAGTGAGTGCCTGGAATTTTTCTTATTATCATTCCGCTAAATTTGGGACAAAAGTTATCATTAATGAAAACATAATCTATCCGACTTTTTGGATTATTATCAGCATCACATCATGTTAGACCACATATGTCGGAATCATTCCTTTTCCAGAAATCAATTAAATCAAAACTATTTACTATATTATTAAGCGAATCTATACTTTTGTCATGTTTATCATTTAATTGACAGTTGAAATCTCCACAGAGAATTGTGTTTTCGTTTAAACAATTTTTTGAAATAAAACTTTTCAAATTCTTGAAAAAATCACATCTTTTACAGCTCGTATTGGGAGCGTATATATTAACAATAGAAAATATACGACCCTTTGTATCAACATTTAAAAGAATTTTTCTACCATCTAAAGACCTTTTAACATTCAAAACTTCAATATCAAGATTTTCTCTAAATAAAATTGAGACACCTTTACTAAATACTGAGTCGCTGTAGTTATGGAATGATTTTCCAAGGTTATATTTACTTTCATACTTTTTAACAAAGTGTGTTTCTTGTAAAACTAAGTGTGACCATAGTTAATAATACCGTTGGTAGGGGATGTGAGCTGTCGCCAGCTGGAGCTGTTACTGTGTCGTCAGCAATAACAACAGGTGACTCCGTTCAAATTCTTGGAAAATGTAACTTGAATTTTGAAATTGGTCATGAAACTAAGGCTAAATTTGATGCTTATGTCGCAAAACGTTTCCCATATGAATGTATTTTGGGTCTTGATATTTAAAAAAAAACTTTACTTGTTTTATTGATGTTGCAAATAAATCTGTGCATTTGAACAATGAATGTATATCATTTGAAACGAAAGAAAGTAAGAAAAATCAATATATGCACCCAAGGGTGCATGAGCCGAGTTGTATGGGATACATTGTAAAGTCAGGAATGATGTGGCATATTTATAATTGCAAAGAACTAATTGTTGGATATAATGTAATAAAATCTTGTGAATATATTTTAAAAGGAGTTTGGAGTTAAACTTTTCGAGTTACTGTCCAGAAACCATATTTGTCTGAAGTTTTCAGTCTATTTTCGGTTACCGTGACCTTGACCTTTGACATTTTTTCTCCAAAATCAACAGTGGCTTTGCTTTGCTGGTATCCAACAATATATCCAAGTTTCATTTGATTCAAATTAAAAAAAATTCGAGTTATCCTCCTGAAACCAATTTTTTTTTTTAATTTTACATCTATTTTCGATCACTGTGACCTTGACCTTTGACCTATTTTCTCCAAAATCAATAGTGTTCTTCCTTACGTGGTACATAACAATATCTTTAAGTATCATTTGATTCGGATTTAAACTTTGTGAGTTATTATCCGAAAACCAAATTTTTCTGAAATTTTCATTCTATTTTCGGTCACTGTGACCTTGACCTTTGACCATTTTTCTCCAAAATCAATAGGGGTCTTCCTTACCTGGTACCCAACAATATATCAAAGTTTCATTTGATTAGATTGTAAAAGTTTTGAGTTATCATCCGGAAACCAAATTTTTCTGAAATTTTCATTCTATTTTTGGTCACTGTGACCTTAACCTTTGACCATTTTTCTCCAAAATTAATAGGGGTCTTTCTTACCTGGCACCCAACAATATATCAAAGTTTCATTTGATTAGATTGTAAACTTTTCGAATTATCATCCGGAAACCCGCCCGGCCGCATCACCAAACCAATAGCCAAATTCAACTTCGTTGCAACTCGGCTAACAGTGAGGTTGCAGAAGAATCGAGTCAGTATGAAGGGTTGAATGGCATTAATGTATGTGAGTATGGTGGATCTGAGAGCAAGGATAAGGTAGATTTCTATGTATCCCCCACACTAAATGAAATAGAACGTATTTCAATCACTAATTAATGTGTTGCAGAAGTGCTTTTAATGACAATGAGTTAATGTAGAACAAATATTGTAGAACGCTGTATTGACACATATGAGAGTAAACCCATACATGTGAGACCATACAGGATTCCACAGAGCCAAATGCAACTTGTAGAAAAACAAATTGAAGTGATGCGTGAAAATGGGATCATTCGCCCATCTAAAAGCCCATACTCTGCGCCAATCGTCCTTGTACCTAAGCGTGACGGAAAAAATCGCATTGACTTCCGTCGAATAAATGAAGTGACGAAAAAGGACGTTTACCCACTTCCCCGTATCGACGACATGTTAGACGCGCTTAACAAGTCCAAATATTTCAGTGTTCTGGATTTATGTCAGGAATACCACCAAGTTCCGATTAAAGAATCAGACCAGGGCCGTAAATTAACCTTCAATTTGGAGGAGGCAGGAAATTAGGCGGGGGTCTGGGGGCCGCCCAGACGCTGAGCACATTTTGTGCACACTGAACACGTTTCGTGCAAAATCCTTGATTCTAGGGCCTTCTAAGATGTTACTTGACTAACTCATTCTAAAAGAAAGATTTGGAAAGCTTTTTAAGGGAAGTAGCATGTTCTTAGTTATTGGAAACAACATAAATTCTAATGAACTTTAAATTTTAATTTTTTTTTTGGCTCAAAAGTTGGAGGAGGCAGCTGCCTCCTCCGCCTCCATGTAATTTACGGCCCTGCAGACAAAGAGAAGACTGCTTTTTCCTTCTTCGGTGGGCACTATGAATACAATTATCTGACGTTTGGTCTCTGTAACAGTGCTCCTACATTTCAGAGACTCGTGGACTCTGGTTTAAGTGAATTACTGTGGAATACATGTTTGGTATATATTGATGACATAATTGTTTTCTCGGAAACTCTTGGTCAAAGAATTAGATAGGTCACGTGAGGAATATGTTTCGGTTTCAGCTGACAAAGCTTGTAACAACGTTAACATTGCTTTTGTTGCAATTGTTTTTTAAATGAACTTGGCATTAATTCAACATTTGGTAATCGTACTTATACTCCAACTGCCCTTTCAAAAGATGAAATTATTCAAAATCAGGCTTCAGTTTTAGACACATTTTAATATCCCAGTCAATGGGATGGATGAATATGAGTTACCATACCTATACTGGATTCCTAAACTTCACAGAAACTCTTACAAATAAAGATACATTTCTTGATCCAGTAAATGTTCTACCAAGTCCCTGTTTTTGCTCCTCACGAAAATATAAACAGCTGTGAAGGAGATACTTCAAACGTACTGTGCCACGACATATGCCAGAGGTGGTGTAAATTAAAATTGAATTCTTAAAAATTCTGAAGAACGTTTATTAGGTTTGATATAACAAAACTTTTCTCAAATCAACAACATCAAAACGTGTGACTTTTCAACACTTTAGTCGACCATTCCTCACGATAAATTAAAGACGGGTCTTTTTAACATCAGAGACAGTTGTTTCGTTAACAAAAAATTGAAAAATCTAGAAATCAATCATAAAAAATTACTTTGTTAAACATCATTCTGATTCCACGCACATGTACTCTGAAGTTGAAATAAAAAATATGCTGGAGTTCCTCATTGACAATATCTTCGTAGTCTTTGGTGATCAGGTCTTCCAACAAACAATCCGTTGGATTTCCCATGGACACGCATTGTGCTCCTTCATTAGCTGATATGTGTTTATGTTCTTATGAGACAGAATTTACTCAAAAGCTTTTACACGAGAAAAAAAATGTTATTGCTGTGGACTATTAAATATATCGACGACGTTTTATCTATCAACAATAATAATCATATTCATTCATACATTCATATATCGATTCGATATATCCCAGTGAAATCAAAATAAAAGACACCACAGAGTCTTCCACATCTGCTTCGTACTTGGATATTTTGTTGAAAATAGATATTGACGACAAACCAACAACTCAACTTTATGACAAACGAGATGACTTCAGGTTCTCCATCGTCAACTTCCCATATATATGTAGCAATGTTCCATTATCACTTGCATATTGTGTTTATGTCTCTCAACTGATCATTACGCAAGAGCTTCTACTGTGTATGAGAAGTTTTTAAACCGACGCAGGCTACTGACAAACAAGTTGATATTGCAGGGGTTTTAACAGTTAGTCTCTTTTAAAGTTAGCATTTCACAAATTCTGTGGTCGTTATAAACGTTCTAGTTTGCCAATTCATCATTGGGCCAAATGCTGTCTGACAAGTTTCATACCAATTGTTAGCGGTCCTTTACACACTCATTTTGACTAAGGATTACTCCATTTATATATCAAGATATAGGGCTCTTGGACGGTATGACCGGTCTACAGGGGATCCTTACTCCTCCTAGGCACCTGCTCCCACTTCTGGTGTGTGTTTGCCCAGCTCTCTATTTTGTATTCTTTATAGATTGATTACTGTTCGTTATCTTCACCTTTTCATGGATGTCTTGTTGAGGGAGGCTTAAAGATGTACGAAAATTCTATAAATTCTTAACAAAAGGAAAGTTTTACTTTTATATAACATTGAACTGATTTGATATATTTTGCATAAACTCTTGCAAAAGTACAATTTATTCTTTGATGTTACATTTTAAAAAAATTAAAATATGTGAGATTTACAGATTAGACCGTGTATCGAATACGTTACCCTGAATAGATACATGTAAGAGAATTTAAAAGACTAGGTAAATCTATTGCTGACCTTCCTCTATTCATTTGTTACAAAACAAAGTATGTCACAGCTTGATGAGAGCTGATACTACCTTAAGTAAAGTTTTACAACTCCTAGCATTTTTTGCCATGTTTGCTAATCAATTTCAGAAAACAAACACCTTGGTATCAATAATAAAAACATCCTATATAACCTTCTCATGGGCGTCTTATGTACAATTTACAGTGCTCTTGTTGTAAAAGAGGGTCAGCAATGACGAAAGTTGAACTTTCCAATAGAAACCTACACAACGGGCCTTAACGGTCACCTGAGTATCATAGCCCATAAAGGGAATCTCATATTTGCATTTTAGTCTCAATATGAAGTCCTTTGTGCATATCTTTATGATCTTCCAAAAATATACACACAAATCCTATTCATTTACAGAAGAAGGGAACATTAAAGTTTGAAACATATAAATCATTTTGACATCCCCTAACGCACCCCCCCCCCCTAAAAAAACCCTGACTGAATTGGCCAAGTAATTTAAGAGAAGAAGCTGAAAATGTTCAAATGTTAATGCATGACAGACGACGACGGACAAAAACGGATAGCAATATGTCACCTGAGTGACTCAGGTGACCTAAAAGTACAACAAAGAAAGTCAGATTAACGTACTTGTACAAACACAGACCAGACATGCAACGATTCCTATTTCATTGGTGTGTGACTAGTAAGATACACCACACAAAATCTACAGAGAGGTGATGACTGCCTGTTAGATACAGTACTTACAACTACTACACGTAGTAGCGCCCTCCATGTAGATAATGTATCTCAAACCAAATATCACATCAAATGCTTTTATATTTACATACTTTGTGTATAATGCAGTTCATCATAATTTGATGGCTGAAAGTCATACGTCATTATATCCTGTCGTATGTGATGAGGTATTCCGGGTAACATTGATTAGCGTCATATACGATGAATTCTCGGAAAATCTTATTAGAAATGTCTGCTACGACAGAGTTAAAATGCAGGTGGTTTTGGTTTTTGCAGGAGTCGTGTAAGCATTGGGTACAAGGAGGGAGTTTGTACTGTTGAACGCTATTGGCCACATAAATTCTACCGAGAAGCGTACGGACAAGAAACATCTTCAGTCCAACATTCTGTCGATGATTAGACGCATCTAAAATCACAGAAAATGCATGATATAGTGCATCATAGTTTAAAGCTGAGATAACATTTCTATGTTGTACATTTATATTTACAACGGAGACAAGTTACCTGCATGTTGATCAGATTTGGTAGAGCTCTCAGCACAGTAGTTTCCTCTCCCCATCATGGGGCGCTCGGCGGCATGGCGTGGGTCCATTCCCTTTTGCATGATATTATCAACCACCATAGGTTTTGTACCATGGAAAAGTAAGTACTCATTCAATTCTGAATATAGTTCCGTTTTCAAAATAGTATCCATGTTCCTCGATGTATAGATAGATCCCCGTGAACTTCTATCTTCTAGCTTATCAAAGGGACCATCTTTCAGTAAGCTACGAATCAATTTTTCTCTTGCATGCACGTAATTATGCCATAGATCAACATTTTCGATTCTCTGAACTTTTTGAACAATAATGGAACTGTAGTGAATATTCTTTGCATCAGCACCAATGCCAACGTGTTGTTGATCCCAGGTTTTCTGTATAAGTTTCTCAACAGCGTTTAATACTCCTGGGCTAACATTGGTCACTTTACATACATCTTGAAGACTGAGATACCGCTTCACGTGATATCCTCCCTCAAACTTTTCCCAATACTTTGGGGTTGTGGGATGGTCTAATATTTCATCCCAAAATTCATTTGTTCCGAGAGCACTTGCTGGTCCTTGCCATTGTCGTTCTAAAAAAAAAAAAGAACATTAATATCATTTCGATATTTGTCAGAAAACATGATTTACTGCAAAAATACGATTTCATTTCTACAAGTCTTCAAACGTCGTGTCCAAAGGAATGAGGAGCATAATGACCACGCCCCCCATCCCTCCGAACAGGCTATACCCACAGGATTGATAACGAGTTAAAGGATAATATTTACACAATATATACTAGAAGCAAGATATATTCACTAAGCGTTCTATATAAGCATACATTTATAGTAGTAAAGTCACGCATAGAGTACGTGAACGATGCTTTGTAAGGTATATAGAGTACTTTGCATTTTATGTCTAAGTAGATTTAAATATGTTCAGGGACAGGGCACGGTTACTTTATTACTTTACACCCATGCACGTCCAGTTTTACGATGAGATGATCTCTATTCTACGGCGCACATACATTATATAAATACAGTGTACAATAATTACACTTTTAAAATGTATACTTAATAATTCGTTAGTAATAAAATGTTAAATTGTGAGGAATTTTAGTATGCATTTATTGAACATCAACTAATTATGTAATGATAAGATCTGTATCAAAATTTTTCTCTCACACTGAAGGCCATTATTGAACGCCAACTTTTCATGAAATAATGGGACTGTTAGTCCCCGAAGGTCTCTACAGCCCAGTAGCTAAGTACTTCGTTTCTAGCTTGAAAATATGGATGTATATTCAATTGCTGCGATAAAATTTAGAAATTCATTTCAAAATTAAGGATTATCTCACTCATGCATAGCTCTTATCCTTGAACGAATTTAGCTCTAGTTTTTTGGCACTCTAGTTTTCCCTTTAGCTCCCTTTATTGTTATTTCGATTTTCCAAAATTTCGGCTGAACATCACTGAAGAGACATTATTTGTCGAAATGTGCATCTGGTGCATCAAAATTAGTACCGTACAAGTTTTATATTCGTACTAAAAACCATCGTCGGAAACCCACAGTCGGTCCCACTTTTTTTTCACGGGAGGTAAAAGAAGTGCGACCGACCATGGGTTTCCGACGATGTACCAAAATGTCCCGAGTACAAGTTTAACGTTATTTTTGTTTGTTTGTATTGCGTCATTTTAAGAATTTTTCACTCACAAAAAGACGTCACTAGCTGTAGGTGAAGTACCACAAATTCAGAATTATATGCTTATCACTCAGTGCCGTAGCAGTAAGGGTTCTTGATCGTGCCAACGTCTGTCGCGAAACGGGACCTCCGTTTAAGGTCATATCCGAAAGACCCATGATTTTCATTTTTGAATGGCAAGTGTTTGGCGAAGGAGAAATCACTACTTGTTTAATTATTAGGTTTGATGCGGCCATGACACGAGCGGGGCTCAAACTCGCGACCTCGGAGTTTCTTCATTGAAAATATTTTCATTTACTTTCTCATCATAAGGTTTTATCATTTACTTGGAAAACAAGTATGTCCCTTAGAGTTTGGTGCATTATAAGGATTTCTTGGTACTTAAATTCATTTTGCGGTGTCACTTGACTATATATACTGGAGAATGGTATGTCATTTTCAAAAATGGTTGGAATAATTAGAACAATTAGTAGTATCCCAGTTATCATTCGACATTTCGTAGATCCCAGCGATCAGTTGCAATCCCATGTCCCTTTGTTTTTACCATAAACTCACCAATATCAAATGGCTGTACTGCATCTGTACAAAATACAGAAACTATTAATGACAGGTAACTGTACTCTATTCTTATATTAGTATACGCCCATTATTATGATCATTGCTGAATTTTATGTACAAGAGGACATGTATACATAATAAAAAATGATAATAAATCAAATACAATTCATGATATCAAACGTAGCAACATTTATTTAAATACAATTATCAATGTCCTCAAAATCAATATTTAAAACTATGCTTATAATGTACATGGTATTCGGATTTTGTGACTCGTTAGTTATTTATTACTACTCTTTATGTAATCAAACTTCTCAAACCTCAATGAATCGTCATAAGTATTTCATTCAATCTTTTAGAAATATTTCAACTCCTCATATGAAACGTGAAGATAACAGTGATCAATATCATAATACCTATAAGCAATACAAAATAGAGAGTTGGGCAAACACGGGGCCCTGGGCACGCCAGAGATGGGATCAGGTGACTAGGAGGAGTAAGCATCCCCTGTCGACCGGCCACACCCGCCGTGAGACCTATATCTTGATCAAGTAAACGGAGTTATCCGTAGTCAAAATCAGTGTGCCAAGAACGGCCTAACAATCGGTATGAAACACGTCAGACAGCATTTGACCCAATGATAGGCTGTGTTGGCAAAATAGATCGTTATAACGACCATAGAATTTGTGAAATGCTGACTTTAAACGAGACTGTTGAAACCCCTGAAACATCAGCTTGTTTGTCTGTAGTCTGCTTTGATTTACAAACTGACCATATGCATAACAAGCTTTTGCGTATCGAATCAGTTTAGAGATATAAACACCATATGCAGGTGATAATGGAATATTGCTACTTAAATATGGGAAGTTGACGATGTAGAAGCTGAGAACATCCAGTTTGTCATAAAGTTAAATTGTTAGTTTACCGTTAATATCTACTTTCAATAAAATATCTAAGTATGAAACAGAAGTGGACGACTCTGTGGTGTCTTCTATTTCGAGGTCACAGGGATATATCGAATCGACACATGAATGAAAATTATTATTGTTAAAACGTCGTCGACATATTTAAGTGTCGAATTGAAGGCAAGAGCATAAATGATTTTTTTCTTCTCACGCAAAAGTTTTTGAATAAATTCTGCTTCATAGGAATAAAAAAACCCAGGTCAGATAACAAAGTAGCTGCAGAACTGTAACTCTCTAGAGCTACAGATCCACCCTTTATAAAAACCTTCGATTTACGGTGCACTAAAAGCTGCGCACGGTTGAGGCCTGATATCGTTGTATTCTTGTGTTACTGTCTCATAAATTTAATATCAACAAATTCTTAACATATTTTCTTATTAGACTTGTGTCCAAACATACCTTCAAATATTCATTAAAGCCCCATGCGACCCGAAAACTCACAGCTTCATATGATTTCGTTTGTTGACATAGCCATGTTAGGTATCCGGGTCAATTCGAACCCTGTTGCTGTTATCGATTCATAAAATTCGTTATAAGTTATGTATTCGCTCTTCATTTATTATCAACACGAATAACAAATATAGTTTTTCTAAAGGTAAAATAAGCTCTTGATTAATGAAAATGCTACAAAAGTCCAATATGATCCTTAACACACGTGTGACAGGGATGGAGACCAGACAACACTAACAAAAGCCGCATTGCCGTGAGTTTAACTATTTGAATAATCATTATTTAAAGGAACTGGGATGATATATTATTTAAAATATTTTGTTAAAATATCTGTGGGGGTATTAGTTCACATCTAGACGTTCTTGTGCAAGTAAGAAAATGAACCGGAATTCGAATTGACCCGGGTACCTAACATGACTACGTCAACAAACAAAATAATTTGAAGCTGCGAGTTTTCGGGTCGCATGGGGCTTTAATGAATATTTGAAGGAATGTTTGGACACTAGTGTAGTAGGGAAAAATGTTAAGAATTTTTTGATATTAAATTTATGAGACAGCAACACAAGAATACAACGATATCAGGCCTCAACCGCGCGCAGCTTTTTGTGCGCCGTAAATTGAAGATTTTTAAAAGGGGTGGATCTGTAGCTCTCTGTTCCGTCATGTTAATGAACATCGTTTACCGTTTTATCCCACGGATATTTCGGTATATATATATCGTTGTATTGATATATATATATATATATATATATATATATGTGTGTGTGTGTGTGTGTGTGTGTGTGTGTGTGTGTGTGTGTTTTCTCCATAATGTAATCCTTTCCCGTCCTGACGAAGGAACAGGTTGTCCCGAAAATTTGACAATTCCAATTGTTCATGTCGTTGGTCATTCTAGTGCTTTATATAATTATTTCCCCTGACCATTGTATCTATTTAATATAGATCCGACAGTTTTGGATACTGAATGTTATTGGTTCTTCAGTGCTTTATATATATATATATATATATATATATATATATATATATATATAATTTTCATATAATTTTCATCCATGTGTCTATTCGACATATCCCCAGTGAACTCGAAATAAAAGACACAACAGAATCTTCCATAGATGTTAAACGATAAAGTAACAATTCAACTTGATAGTAAACGAGATGACTTCAGCTTCTACATCGTCAACATCCCATATTTATGTAGCAATATTCCATTATCACCTGTATATGGTGCTTTTATCTCTCAGCTGATTCTATACGCAAGAGCTTGTTTTGCCTATGATTAGTTTTCAATCGAGGCACGCTACTGACAAACAAGTTGATGTTTCAGGGGTTTCAACAGTCTTGTTTAAAGTCAGCATTTCGCAAATCTGTGTGCTTCATACCGTAAGATCGGTCTTTACACACTGATTTTGAATACGGATTATTCTGTTTACTTGATCAAGATATTGGGCTCATGGCGTGTGTGACTGGTCGACAGGTGTTGTTTACTCCTCCTAGGCACCTGCTCCCATCTCTTGTATATCCAGGAGCCCGTGTTTGTCCAACTCTTATTTTTGTATTCTTTATAGGATCTAGGAGTGATGGGATTGATCCCTGTTCGTATGCATACCAGCGTCGCAGTTCATAGCCTCATGCATTTTCCAAAATGAAATTTCTTTTTGAACATTTCATACAATTCAGTATATCTTATGATTAAAATACTATACAATGTATGTTATGTACTTACTGTCATTGGCTATTACGAGAAGTAGAAAACAGACGATATGACAGATGGCTGAAACAACACACGTTCCAAAAGATGACGACAGGTTAGCCAAATTCATCCAAGTCTCTTTAGAATGCTCTCCCATGTAGATGAAGCCACCAATTAGAACAACAATTACTGGAATTTTAATTTTTTATAACATCAACAAGTAAGCGTTAAAATAAAACCAGCGTGAAATTATGAATATGTAAAATTGACGAAATTTTCATTTTCAAAACTCTGAAACAACGACCGCTTTCAACCAATGCAGATGTGTATTTGATACATTACTTTTGTTATGTAATTGGCATTTACTCATAACAATCCATAACATCTCGATAAACTTTTTGAAATCTACATATATTTCATCTTACCGGTTGCCATACAGAATACACAGCAGAAAGTTTTTATTTTCTTTTTCAAATCAACTTCTAACACAGCGATATACACAACAAACGAAGTCAAAAATACAAAGGACGTCAAGAAGCCGAAAATCTCGAAGACTCGTGAGGCCGAGAGCCAAACTGTAAGGAATAAGAAATCAATAATCTATAAAGACTGGAAATCAAATATTTAAAGAGGAAAATTATATCCTGCTCAATATGAATCAGTTACGTGAATATAATGATAAAATATCGTACCTGGGACCCTCGGGATGTTGTAGGTTTTGGCCAGGAAGTTCTCCACTGTCTGACAGCACATGTAATCCGTGGTGGTGTAATTACAATACGTCCACAATCCTATCGTGCTGTTGCTGGTTTTGGCCCAATTCTGGGTTCCTAGCGCCATCATCTGGAGAAACCATGCCAAAAATGCAAGAGGGAAACAAACCTGGTACGACTTTGGAGAAGAGAAATATTGGTCGACAAACTGTAAGGCGTTCTCAGCACCCATTCCTAAGTATTATCTGTCAAAATGGACAAGTATGTTACAGATTCTCGGGCTGATTCAGTTTCACAGCATTATCCCTAACGATTTAGAATAAGAATGAAATACATTTACTTTCGTTTTCCTTTTGTATGGTAAATCAATAGTAGAGTCCATTTACTTCCCTAACGAGAAATGATGCCCAAAATACTTCTCGAATGGTTGTTCACGAGTTTATTAATTAAGATGATATATTATGCTCTTTAAATTTTATTATCTAACTACGATAAATGAATAAATTGTATCAGAGTCATATACGTGTCTAATTAAATAAACTGTTCATTAACGAAAATTAATCCCTTATCTTGATTTGAAAGCTATGATCGGTCATTCATTAGATGACTGTGTAACATAATTCTTCTTTAAAGCATGACATTCCGACATACATGTACATGCATATTTTTGTATTTGAAATCACTAATGTCTTATCTTTTATTTTTGTACTACGGTCGGGGTTTACTATGGAAAAAATACTTCATTTTCTCTATTTTAGGTAAAGTGCAATCCGATATTTCATTGATATACATAAACATAAACATACCGAAACAAAATAGGTTCGACACCCAATGCAGTTTCTGGGAGGACAAAAGCCATGATGTTAGACACCGGTTCAAGACAGGGACATCGATTTGATTAATAAAAACATACGAGTGTAACAAAAATGAATGACTAGAAGTAGGTTAAGGTTAGAAGGTTGCCTCTTCGTTTGCAATAAGAAATCAACGAACCCGCGATTAGATAAACTTAGTTGTGAAACCATTCGAAATATCCTATTGTGCAAAACTTTGATTGAACCCGTCTTTCATCTCAAAAAGAATATTTTATTTTCCTTGTCACACACACACACACACACACACATATATATATATATATATTATATAATATTGGGATTCAAACCAAATAAAATTCAACTAATCAAGAAATCTGTACGGGGTTCATTTTGAAGTCTTCACTGGGTAACGTGTCATGACAATAAAAAGCAGTACTTTACGTACCTAGTTCTCCCGTAGAAAGATCAATTCTGTATTGACATTTCTTGATCTACTTCCTTTCTGAGAAATGATACTCAGGCGCTAACGGATCTGCATTGTGAGATAGTTTAAATTTATCTAGATGGTTATTTACCCACAGTGTCTTGGGTCGTTGTAATTTAAGGAGGAATAACACGCCAGATAAATTTTGATTACGAATGGAAAGTGGAGGATATGTAGAATAATATTTTGAAATTAAATCCAACATTAACACAAATATAATTATTATTGGGCGCCCTGAATATATAGTTATACCTTGAAAAAGCTCATAAGTGTATGTGATATTGCTTGTTTGTATAAATGAGGGACGAAAGACAGATTTCTGGCTGACTACTGGAGAACTTTGCTTCCGCGCCTCCCATTTATACCCGGACACCGTGACACCATGTCCTAACTTTATTACGCTACCTAATACTGGTGATCACCTGACCACACCTCAATTCCAAGAATCTCCATGTTCAATTTTGTTATAATGCTATAAGATGTATGTCTTTCGCAATAAAGAATTATACTACATGTAATTATACTAACTCCAATTATTTTTCTCATCGTTACCTACAATTTTTTTTAATGATAGCAATCTGAAGAAAAACAATTAAACCCCCTCCCTGCTAGACTCCTACAAACCAGCAGTCGACACGTTACCCAGTTAGCACATTAGATTGAATATACAAGTACTGCTGATATTTATATTTTCGTTCATGTTTTAAAAGGAAGTTAGCCTTTATGAGGAGGTGTTATTTCTCCTTGAAGAATAATTTGTTAACCAACGCCCACAAAATAATCGTATATCCTTCACGCGAAAAACAATCATAGCGTCCAGTGTGGTTGATTTACGGAACTATTACGATACGGGTTTTGACCAAATCAACTGCGTTTTGACCATAGCACGCCAGAAAAATTTGATCTGGACGAAAAGTGGAGGATATGTATAATGATAATGAAATTGAAAACTTTCAAATTTACTTTATTTAGTAAAAAAAAAAGTAGTTTTATTAGAAAATAATCTGGGGAAAAAAGTGTAAATCCCTGCTGGACTCGAACCTGCAATCCAAAGATCTTCAGGCAACATTTAATTTATGCAATCAAATATAAAAGGAATATACAAATTTTGCTGATGTTTATATTTTCATTTATGTTTTAAAAAGAAGCCATTATGACAATTACCCTATCCTCAGTGTTTAATATCCTCCAGCATATTAACCAATGTAGTGTGCGTGTTTCTCTACGTATATACATGTATATCATATTTTTATTTATATAAACATTTAGTTCGTCTTGTTATAGTCGTATTCCTGTTTTCTATATGATGATTTGCTAAAAAATGTTACATAAATAATCATATACAATTCATTTTGTTTAAACTACAAAGTGCACATATGGCAAATTTTAAACTCAAATCAAAGTACTGAAAGTACTGATGGGAGTTGATTTTATATAGATTGGGACTAAATGTTTCTTGGATTGAGAATTATTCCAAGATAAAAAAAAAAAAAAAAATAGAAATGTACACTCAAAGTCATAAACGTATGTAATGTCTCTATAACAATAAATTCATGCCTACCTACATGTACATATAGACACTGGTAAGTTAATACCTTGTCTGGATTGTATTTTACTATTCCAACATATTATATACTCTTAGAATTGATCATTTTTATCAAAATATGTCACTGCATTAATATTCTAGCATTCACGTGGGGATTCAGGTTAGAACAGGTGATCAGTACCCCTTTGCTTGTTGTAATTCTTGGATTTATGGTCATTTTTTACTTCTTTCCTAAAACTCCTCTTACAAAATGGGGAAAAAGAATTGACATGACTTGCACAACTAAAGAATTTCTCATTGCTTATAGTGCAAGAACTTGTAGTACTTAAACCTCAGACATTTACTTATCCTTTATCTTTAAAATTGTCTATGGTTTCACTTAGATTGATTGATTAATTGTTTTACGTCCGGTCGAGAATTTTTCACTCATATTGAGACATCACCAGTTGTAGATGAAGATGTAGTGCCACAAATTTAGACCTATGCTTAGCGCTCAGGACCGTAGCAGTGAGAGTTCTTTAAAGTGAATACGCCTGGCATGGCACAAGCCCCCCACCCCCCCACCCCTGTGTTTAAGGTCGTATAAGAAAAATCCGTGATTCTCACTTCTAAATGCCGAGTGTTTGGCAAAGTAGCAATCTACCTATTTTAATGTCTTAGATCTTATTTAGAATTTGAAATTCAATTCCTAGAGCTCTATGCAAATCATCTAGGAAAATATTGACGTACGTAACTTCGTACAAGCATCCACAATAGCCAGTAAAATAGCTACAATTTATTCAATCTACAAAAATAGCCATGTGGTCTTAATTTTTCACATTTGAAAAAGTGAAGATAACAAACAGTGTGATATATTTCATAAATCCTAAAAGGAAAACAAAATTCAGAGTCCTGTGCATGTCAGAGGGTGGATCAGGCGCCTAGGAGGAATAAGCATCTCCTATCGACCGGTCACACCCGCCGTAAGCCTTACAGCTTGTGTACAGGACTTTAGGTCTTGAAGGGTTTTTACCACGATTTTTATTGTTTGTAAATTTATATGAAAATGTGGTGTTTTGAATCGTGCTATTACTATTTTTTCGATATAAAGCGTGTTTTAGTGATTATTTTGTATCGAAAGTGCAAAAAGCCAGATATGCATATTCTCGTTAGAGATTTTCGCGCCATTAATATGTGACGTCATACGTGCCAATCGCGGTGAATTTAAACAAGTTGTGAACAGCACATACAGCAGGCTATTGATACAAAATGGAGAGATTCAACCATTACAAGTCCCATTATATTGTGTTGTACAGTATATAGCTGTAATAATCAGTACAAAAAAGAAGAGTTTCTTTACTTTTACCAACGAGGCAAGTCGGAGAAATTTTGTGAGCTTAGAACTAAATTTAGAAATACTTCAAACCAACGGAAAACCATCTTCAATGACGAACTTACATATTGCATTCTAACCCATTTAATTCATGATATCGACATTTCTGTTTACAAATTAATAGGCTCGTTGTCCTTCAGACTGGACATAATCAGAGACTGCCTTAAATTCAGTTTGAGAACTCTTATAGCCTACCAGGTATTGAGACAATCATTGAAATCGCCGCGGATCTGGCAACCACAGAAATTTCTGTGTAGCATATACTTTTTGTATATATGCACCTTTGATTTCATATGCAACGATATATTGCCAGTGGCGTAGCTTCCATTGAGGCAACCGAGGCAGCTGCCTCGGTAGAAAAACACACCTTTTACGTTGTTAAAATGTCGATAGCTTCTGGGGGGCTGCGCCCCCCCCCCACCCCCGACCCCCTGCCTCGGTAATATTCGAACCCAAGCTACGCCTATGATTGCCCCCCCCCCCCCCCGCTTGAAGTTTTGAGTATTGACACCATGTACGAAATGACTACACGGTCTATCAGACTACCCCCCCCCCCCCCGATTAAAATAGTAAGAAAATGAAAAAGTCGGGGGAAAAATGCCAGTTAATAATCGTCAAAAATGCTGAACCACGGCGGCTTAATTTTTTTTTTAAAAATGACGGTGCATGCCAACGTAGTGAAGAAAAAAATTGCAACAATATAATGAATGACAGCGCCCCCCCCCCCTCCCTTATGTTTTTTTAAGTAATGAGAGGGACGATTATAAGGTAGAGGTTATGACTATTGGCCCATGTCCCCCCTTCTCTCTCTCTCTCTCTCTCTCTCTCTCTCTCTCTCTCTCTCTCTCTCTCTCTCTCTCTCTCTCTCTCTCTCTCCCTCTTAAACACACACTCTACGATTTAATAAGTCGGTAGATTTTCATCAGATTGGTAATTTTAAAATCCGGTCCCCCCCCCCCCCCCCGCCCCTTTGAAAAATAAAATTATAAATTAAATCGACTGTTTCCTTCGACACATTGTAGGTCAATGCATCAATTTAATTAATAGCAAATCTTCTCTACCTTCTCCAGTGTAACGGTTAGAAAAGAACTGATTTTAATTAAATCGGCATTGGCTAATGCATGTTACACTCTACATATACAGACCTCTAATGCTTTAAAAATATTGTGATCTACAAGGGAACACAGTCAAAATGTTTACAAACGAAATGTGTCATTCAGATATTTACCAAAAGTTGAAAACGTTCCATCCTTTCTGTGAGCGGGATCTCCGTCCGAGTGGTCAATGTCGATGTAGTATTAGGCTAATGCTGAGGGAATTTGGCTCAGCGGCAGGTTCAAATATGTATGGCGGAATATTAAATACTAACGGGATGTCATCGATGTAGGAACATTAACTATCCATTCTGTATAATTTATGACTTTCAATAGAATCTATTCACACACACATACATAGCTGCTGCAGCACATTGACACGTATGACGTCATGACATATCACGTGACTAGATAGCTCATTAGTGTCGATTTGAGAAGCGGAAGCTTTGAATATATGCAGATAAAATACATGTTTGTATCAATTATTGGGAGTAATGAAACAATATAATAGCAGAAACGTGCTTTATTATGGTTACCCATTCTGATTTTAATTACATTAAAAATCGTGGTAAAAACCCTGTAATTGGAATTAACAATATATATATATATAATACAAGATGAAGATAACGAACAGTGATCAATCTCATAACTCCTACAAGCAATACAAAATAGATAGTTGGGCAAACACGGACCCCTGGACACACCAGAGGCGGGATCAGGTGCCTAGGAGGAGTAAGCATCCCCTGTTGATGTAGTATTAGGCTAATGCTGAGGGAATTTCTTTAAGATTTGGCTCAGCGGCAGGTTCAAATATGTATGGCGGAATATTAAATACTAACGGGATGTCATCGATGTCGGAACATTAACTATCCATTCTGTATAATTTATGACTTTCAATAGAATCTATTCACACACACATACATTGCTGCTGCAGCACATTGATCATCGATCATAAGAGATGAACAAGGTGTGCAGTTTAGCCGGAGACATTTTGAAAAAATCTGCACTTCGCTGAGAAATCCTATCGAAAGAGCAATTACCAACTAAAAAGAACGGTCATTCTAAATATATTGATGATTCTTGGATCAAATGCAACACTATTTGGTGCGTAATATTTTTACGCCGTTCAATTGCATCGTTTTAATCTCAACATCTATATAACGAACTGAAGGTGTGATGTTGATATATATTTCTGCCCACTATCTTTTGAACGAAAGAACCCGAGACAAGGTTTCCGAATACCATTAACTGCAGAAATAAGAGTATATCGAGGATAATAAAAAGTAGCTGCAATAATGTAGTCCTATCCGATTTTTTTATTCTGACGTTTTCGGGATAGGGCTACAATTTCATAGGATTTTCGTAATGGTGCAAAATAATTTTATGAATAGTCCCAAATGTTGTTTATACGAAAAGGAGTACCAACTTTGTGCTTGGGCATGTTTAATAAAGGTGTTTTTCATTAAACATCATGTACAGCATGCAAAATTCTTCGTCTGCTCCGCCATGCTTGTTATCGCGAGATCTCGTAGGTGGATTTACTGAAAAGCCTAAACATTGACAATCTGCGCGAAAATGTAGTTACTCGAGCCACTCTGACAAAGAATTAAATGCAAATAACTTGACAATCGGAAGTAGAAACTTCAGTACATCAAACATGGAGCACAAATGTGAATCGAGAAATTGGAATATATCGAAATTGTTGAAAACGGTAGAAAAGACCCTCACAAATCGTAAGTTGCGGGTTGTAAATTTATATATTGACTTAGAAGCTACGTCAAAAGACGCTACCGGTAGTTTATTGTGTACAAACGGCCGGTTAAGTTTCGGCCTATATATATATATACATGGAAAATAGGGCGAATTTCTCTTTGGTGTCCTGAGTGTGAGAAAATACCAAGGAAAATGAAAATGGTCAATTGTCATTTAAATTTGAATATAAAAGAAAATTTTAAATTTCTGATACAGGAAACTCATTGTAGACTCTTCATTATGATTTGGAGCATAATGGTGTTGACAAAATATATACTTGAGGGTTAGATTAAAATAGAACAATGTTTGATTATGATCTAAAATGAATTGGGGGTTGGGGATTTGAAGATATCGAGGGTAGTTGTGTTTAAATATTATTATTGATTATCATTATTATGCGCACTGTACACAAGAAACATGTATGTGTGCGATGCAATTATGTAATCAAATTGACTTATTAGCATCCAAACCTAAAATACTAGGAACGGGTGATGGAGAGAGGAACGAAGCGTAATCAGCCGTGGGTTTCCGACGATGGGTACATGTATCTGAATTAAAAATATTCATATAAATAATGTCCGTCTTTTCTCTAGTTGTATGTGTCTAGATTGTAATTGTTTACCCGGATGTCACGAATATCATGTGTATGAATAGATGTAAAGGAATAAGAATGTTCCTAAGTAGTTATAGGACGTCCTAACTTAAGATGTTCCTAAGATATCGTCGAGAAGCATCCTAAGACGTGTCCTAAGTTGATCTTAGGGTGTTCCTAACCTTTTTTTCTAAGTTATATCTTAGGACATATCTTAAGACACATCTTAGGAAAGTTTCGTGAACATGCCTGCAGAATTCGTAAGAAGTTTTCAACGTTACTGGCTGCAAATATCATATATAATTTACATACAAAAACACGTGAAGTAGTGCACAGTAGTCATTTATCACCTTGTTCTTATTAGGTGTAAATTCAATGAGATAATCAACAATAATAGCAAAATGAACACTGTGTGCTGAATTTTAAAAAGGACGGATGTACATCTGGTTATTTCCTGTGCAATTGTAATATGAATTCTAATACCTACGTAAAAAAAAAAATAGTGGTATGAAAGCCCGGCGAATTCCAAAACACTTTGGGTATATACAACGATTATAGACATTCATTCGTGTGTACATGTATGAAAAGGGCAAATTAGAAAAGGAAAAATCGTCTCATTTGATAAAGTACATTCACTGTTTGTAGAAACCACATCAGTAACCACATACTTCATTGATAGGTGAATATCATATTGTTTCTCATGTGTCAGCAACAAATATAACAACAGAAAGGTACATGCCTAATCACCTGTCAAACAAATAAAGCAACAGAAAGGCATGTAGGCCAGTCCACTGATCACACAGAGAGCGTAGGACCAGGACAGACTGTAGAGACTCGTGGACTCCTCGTCTTGGGAAGCTGCACCATATATGATGATAGCAAGCGTGATGAGGAAAGCTGAAAGAAACATTGGACGCTTGCAAGTAAAATTTCCTCTCAAAAATCGACAGTGACGGTCAAACCACCTCTAGATACGTATAAGATGTACCTGCAATGGCAGCATTGATTCCGACGAGGGATGTGGTGAAGGAATAACTTCTACTAAATATTCCATTACATATTCCCAATAGGCAAATACCTTGTGGTATCAAGCTCATGACAAGGAAGGCTCGAGTAGCGTGGAGGAAAGCTAGAACCATAATGACTTAAAAATTTGTCAAGAATTTAACACATATGATTCAACAGATAATGAGAATTGAAAAATGAACAAATCAATACTTACGTTCAATATACATAACATCATTGATATAGCCACAACAGGTTGCACCAAGTGTTCCATAGCAAAACTTCCACAGACCCTGAGAACTGTAATCATATCCACTTAAAACGATTGACGATTCTAACCAGGAGTCGGAACAAAACCCGGTCAAGAAAAAAATCAAAATAACCACAAGAAAGCAGAAGGACCAAGTAAGTCCTTTAGGGGCGTCCCCTACTGCTCTGATTTTGTCTTTGATATAATCCTTTGCTGTCATCTTTCTCTGTTTTACATCAGGACATGTTTCTACAATGAAACGTTAAAAATAATCAGTAAGGATTTTCTGTTTACTGGTGTCGGGGTATCGATTGATTATTGGGTATTTAAATCTCCGAAACGCTAGAGCAGTCAATTGATGCATGTAGATCGATGAGCTACCCGACAAGGAAGTGGAATACCGTATTTCTCGGAATAGGGATAATTAAACTACATATCCAAACATAGCCGAACACTCTCCGTGACGTTATGTTAAACTTGTCCACTTCATGGATATGCCTGGCACTTTGACAGGTAAGTAATGTAAAACTTATACGGTACCAATTTTGATAAATGATACGACGTATTTCATTTTGTTACTTATCAGCGCACTGGTTTGCTCGAATAATCAACGTCTGTAGATTTCACGGGTACCGAGGGTTTTAAATCCTGAATGTATATAGAAAGGACTCCTATATACTGACAAGACAATAAAATTATGTTGAGGTATTATATTTGTAACAAGTCGGGTTTGTGGAATCATGCTACCGATCCCATATTGATAATTAATTTGTTCCGTTAACGGTATATGAATGCTTTTTACTTGGTAGTTGGTGGAGATGACAGTGAATAATGACGGTGACGGAGAAACTTGTAGACTCTGTAGATACTTTCTGTGCTTCCCCTGGAGGATGTAGAGCGTGTTTCGTCATCATCTTTATCGCTTGCTTCCTACATGCTTTGTCCTACGGCAGTAACGCGTGGGCAGAAATATCAGAAGGGTCAGTTGAGGCTAGCCAAGGACTGTGGAATTACTGCAGCACGTTAATAACTACTCCGGATTACACATGTTGTGAAACAGTGCACAACTTTTTAGACCTTCAAGGCCGTAGCATACCTGGTAAGCATCAACTATGATATGCAGTGAAATCATGTGTGTGGGTGGTGTCATTGTGTTTCTTTGTATACGTAATTTTGTCGTTGACGCGATCAACATACTATTTTATACATCGTGTTGTCGTGGAATTCGGAAAACCACCGCGTGGTACATTTCATCCGGGAAGTTTTATCATTTAAATATACAAAATCTACAACAACTATATCCAATAACCCTGTAAATTTGTTTTGCGCTGTATTTATAGTGGTACATGTAAGTCGTGTGAACTATCCATATCTTTGATGTCATTCGTCCCGCATGTAGACAAAGAAATCAACCAAAGATATGCAATGTGTTTCAATTATTGCTTCTATTCTTACAAATCTATAAATGAATGAATACGGAAAATGTTTACAAATATTCAGGGGAAATGTAATATACACTACCGGTGTTTATGATGATACGAAGGATACAGAGCGCTTGGTCGTCTTTTGGACAAGCCGTCCCTCCAACAAACTGTCTTCCCTCTTCTCCAGACTTTGTTCCTTTCGGTCATTTGCCTCCTCTTTTTCTAAATCATGGAAAATTCGGAGACATTACTTGCTAGATCAACAGAGGCTTGGACCAAACAGTCTTCTTCCTTTCTCTCTTCTGTTGTAAAATCACTCTCTGTCTTGCTTTCATCTTTCCATCCCAGTTTGAAGGAGTTCCCCTTCGGCTTCAGACCAGGGTGGTATCCTTTAATATGTATCTTTACATTTATCTCCCTATTGTTGTTAGAATCATAGTCGGGGCACTGAAATATTCTCTGTAGCACATGCCAGAATGTGCACGTTGTCTTCTTCATTTGTCCCTGCTGACTGAACACATAGGAGAGCTGCGATATTCAATTAGTGGTACTATCTTTGTGTTAAGCATCTGGAATAATGCAGAAAAATAAATAATCTAGCAGAAGTTATGTATACTTGAAGATTTATTTGAATCATCTGCTATAATACCTATATCAGTCTCATAATCCTGCAACAAAGTTGGAGACTTACGATATCTACTTGGGCGATCAGTATGAGACAATTGAGGACTGCAACTGTCCTCTTTCAGCATACATCACATCCTGCTACATGGGAATGTGCATCTCTAGGGGACCCGAGCCAATATGACTGACAAATTCTGTCAAGAGTTTGTGGATGCCAAGGTGACCTGCTGTTCTTAAATCTTGGTGATACTTTGGAATGGTTCTTATCTTACTATTTGAAATAATTGCTTGTAGTGTGTCTTTCTTGTCACCAGATATGTCCATTTTCTGTACGGCATACCATTGTCAAGAATTGAGCACATAAGGATTTCACAGGAACAGATTTTGCTGAAATTTTATTTTAAGGTTTATTCTGTGAGAGCCAATCTTTGACCTTTTTCATTTCCTTATCTTCATCTTCGAGACACGTCAAAGATTTTCTCAAAGTCAGTCGTCTTATGTCTCAACTGTAAGGACACTTACAAAATCATTCTGATAAGTTGTCCCGTGGGGATCCGGGTTAGAATACGTTCTCAGTACCCCTTTCTTGTCGTAAGAGGCGACTAAATGGGGCTGTCCTTTGGATGAGACAGCAAAAAACGGTGGCCCCGTTTCACAGCAGGTGTGGCACGATAAAGATCCCTCCCTACTCAAAGGTCGTAAGTGCCGAGCATAGGCCTAAATTTTGCAGCTCTTCACCGACAATGGTGACTTCTCCATATGTGTGAAATATTCTCCAGTGGGACGTTAAACAACATACAACCAACTAACCCATCCCAGCTTTACACTGTTTACAAGGTAGTCTGCGCAGACCATCAGCATTCCTATGTAATCTACCTGGTCGATGCTCAATTGTGAGGTCATACCGGTATATGGATAGAACATCATCCACCGAGCATGTTGTCCCTCTGGATTTTAAAAATTCGGCAACAATCTCAAAGTAGTGTCGTTCGTTTTGATAGTACGGTGAACTGTCACCATGCAGGAAATTTCTAACGTATGCACAACTGTCAGTAACTTTTTTTGCATATTTTCTTTTTGCTTTGGAAAGAACTCTGCAGGCAAAGGCAATTGGTCATTCAACACCGTCCTGAATTTACTGCCCCAGTGGCGTAATTTCTTGCTATTTGACTCTAGAGTATCTTATTTGCAAACAAAGCACCGTTTTATCATTCCGGGATAAATCATCAAAAAATATATATATATATAAAATACGTGAGAATTTGTATCACACTTTCGATGGTGAAATCATACTTCATAAGAGTTGTTTTAACGAGACATTAAATAAAAATTTTGTGTAATGAGCTACCTTAATTCTTTGAATGACTAATCACTACATATGAATATTTCCTTTAGGAAGCAACTGTCTATGATGTCAAAAAGCCTAGTCTTAAATTTATCGTGAAAAATGGTCGTGTAAAGTGTTGAAAAGTTATACGTTTTGCTGTTGTTGATTTGAGAAACGATTTGTGGTTTCTGATTTACTAGAACTTCTTTCGAATTTTTTATAATCCATATTGATTTTTATTTCCACAACTTCTGGCATATGTTATGGCACAAGACGTTTAAAGTTTCTCTTCACAGCTGTTAATATTTTCATGAGGAGCAACGATTGGGGCTTGGTAGAACATTTACTGGATCCAGCAATTTATCTGTGTTTGTAAGGGTATTTGTGAAGTTTAGCAATCCATTATATGTACTTTAACTCATTTTAATTCGTCTCATGAACTGGGATATTAAATGTGTTTAAAACTGAAGCATGATTTTGAAGAATTTCATGTTTTGTAAGGAAAGTTGGAGTATAGGATTACCATGTGTGGAATCACTGCTGAATTCGTTTAAAGTACAGTTGTGATAATGAGACTCACAAAGACAATGTTGTTACAAGCTTTGTTAGCTGTAACTAAAACAAATCTCGAATTCTCAGATATCTCGAAGTTTTTACTCGGCCCCATCGCTATCGAGATAACGAAGTGTAATTCTTTTATCACTTCTTGTGTACTAAACACAGAAGGTTAGATGGTATGTACTTTTCTTTTGATGTGTCTAATATTCCTCGCATATATTTTTTTTTATCTATTCTGACAAGGTATCAAGTTCTTTTTCATATTTAGCCTATCATATTGAATAATCTTCGACAGAATTCATAATGGAGATGAAGTTTTGTAGCCAAGTGAAAGACCTGGGTTCTATGAATTTGGGGCCTTTAGTAATATGCTGTACTTTAGATAATGCACATAGACGCGGGTTTCTGATACAGAGTTAAATCACCTGATTTGATTTTATACAAAGACCATGTATATAATCAGCATTCAAGGAGATTAGAAAAACAAAAATAGTTATCAAATCAGTTTCTTTCATTGCCTGTACCCTCTAATACGTTGACAGCGCAGTGTTACCGTCTGAGTTATATATCATGAGAATGTGAAGATAACAATCTCTAACTCCCATAAGGAATATAAAATTAAGAATTGAGCAAACACAGACCCCTGGACACACCAGAGATGGTACCAGGTGCCTAGGAGTAGCAAGCACCCCCATCGGCCGGTCACATCCGCCATGAGCTCTACATCTTGATAAGGTAAAAGGAGTAATCCGTAGTCAAAATCAGTGTGTAAAGAACAGTCCAACAGTTGGTATGAAACACACCAGTCAGCATTTCACCCAATGGCAGGTTGTATTGGCAAACTATATCATGTTAAGGACCATAACATTTTCGACATGAGACTCTTGAAATCCCTGCAACATCAACTTGTTTGTCAGTAGCCTGCAACTAATAATAACTGAGTTATATACAATGTATAAATGAGCAGACGTTAATTTCGAATGCATATCTGTAGTCTTACTTTGTTTCGGTATATTAAACAACTTATTGCATGATAGTGAGAAAGAAATGAAAATATATTCACCCAAGAAAAATTATATTGCCCGAGGGTGTTGTTTGGGTGAATAAATCTTCATATCTCCCTCACTATCATGCAATAAATGCATAGTGTTACTTTGTTTACACTCGTTTTTTCTCAAGGTGCAACGTGCGCAAGAATTATAGTCACTCTGTTAATCGACACGCTTATTTACTTTTCTATCTTGAAAAACTTTGTAAATTTAAATTAAAAACTACTTAATCTAGATACGCACAAAGTTCTTTGCTTTTATTAATCTGCCGATTCATATCAAAATGTTGCTGCTCTTACAGTTTTGTTTAGTCTCAGCGAGACTTCAAGAGAAGACTAGAAATAATTATCATCGGTCAAATTCACTCAATATGTTACTTCTTTCAAAAGTGCTATTTGATTCAAATATCGCTTCTAGATTTAGAATGATATATCTGTAAAATTATTTTGAAATACTATGACAGTACTAATCCTACATTTTTCTTGTGTCTACAGTATTATACAGTCTTCTAATGCCTCCAGTGTCATACAGTTTTCTTATGCATCCAGTTTTATATACCTTTCTTATGCCTCCAGTGCTATACCGTTTTCTTATGCTTCCAGTGTTATATAGCTTTCTTATACCTCCAGTGTTATACAGTTTTTATTATACCTCCAGTGTTATACAGTTTTTATTATGCCTCCAGTGTTATACAGTGTTCTTATGCTTCCAGTGTTATACAATCTTCTTATGCTTCTAGTGTTATATTTTCTTATGCATCCAGTTTTAGATAGTTTTCTTATGCCTCCAGTGTTATACAGTTTTCTTATGCCTCCAGTGTTATACAGTTTTCTTATGATTCCAGTGTTATACAGTTTTCTTATGCCTCCAGTGTTATACAGTTTTCTTATGCTTCCAGTGTTATACAGTTTTCTTATGCTTCCAGTGTGATACAGTTTTCTTATACCTCCAGTGTTATACAGTTTTCTTATGTTTTCAGTG
Organism: Ostrea edulis; assembly: GCF_947568905.1. Taxonomy (NCBI): domain Eukaryota; kingdom Metazoa; phylum Mollusca; class Bivalvia; order Ostreida; family Ostreidae; genus Ostrea; species Ostrea edulis. Next base: position 60,236,570 of record NC_079164.1, read on the forward strand.
TTATACAATCTTCTTATGCCTCCAGTACTATACAGTTTTCTTATGCCTCCAGTGTCATACAGGTTTTTTTATGCCTCCATTGTTATACAGTTTTCTTATACCTCCAGTGTCATACAGTTTTCTTATGCTTCCAGTGTTATACCGTTTTCTTATGCCTCCAGTGTTATACAGTTTTTTATGCTTCCAGTGTTATACAGTTTTCTTATGCCTCCAGTGTCATACAGTTTTCTTATGCTTCCAGTGCTATACCGTTTTCTTATGCCTCCAGTGTTATACAGTTAAAATACGTATTTCCGTCCATCGATGTATTCAGTGAATACAAAAATGTATCAACTAATTTTGAAATACTACACTACTGTTTAGCTCACGTGAGCTGAAAAACATTCCCGTGGGGATCCGGGTTAGAATAGATCCTCAGTACCACCTTGGTTGTCGTAAGAGGCTACTAAATGGTGCGGTCCTTTGTATGAGACCGCAAAAATTGAGGTCCCGTGTCACAGCAGGTGTGATACAATAAAGATCCCTCCCTGCTCAATGACCATAAGCGCCGAGCATAGGCCTAAATTTTGTAGCCCTTCACCGGCAGTGGTGACGTCTCCATATGAGTGAAATATTCCCGAGTTAAACAATATTCAATCAATCAATGAGCTGAAAACTTTCAAAAGTGATATTTTCTGATCACCTGTTGCCTGTCCGACTGTCTGTCCGTCTGTAAGCGTTTCACATTTTCGACTTCGTCTCCAAAGCCAACGGATCAATTTCAACCAAACTTGGCAAAATTCATCATCTAAGTTTGTTCAAAAATAGGTTGGGTTATTCAAAAATCGTCATTTCCAGAACCACTTGGCCAGACAAGCTGAAATTCATATGAAAGCTTTCTTACATAGTACAGATTCAACTTTATAAAAATCAAGGCATCTGGGGATAGGGTAGGGCCACGATAGGGGATAAAAGATTTACATGCGAATACATAGGGAAAAGCTTTTAAAATCTTCTTCGCAAGAACCACTGAGCCATGAATTTACATGAAAGCTTGTTTTGAACATATTTTATTGTACATACATGATATACAAAAGGATCAGAAACAAGTTCAAATAACTTACGAGTTCTTCTCCTTAAAAATATAACAATATATTATTGTAGAAAATTAATGTACAAAAAATATAAATTGAACATCAATTGAATCTTTTGGTTTCATGAATAAAAGACTGAACATAAGAAAAAATACACTTGTTTAACTCAGAAGATAAAGCATTATTACCCCAAAGTAGAAGGTGGACATCGATAATAACTAGATCATTTAACCTCAGCAAGCTATCCATTAATTTATATCTAGCATTTGAATATTTACTGCAAATAAAGAAGAAATGATAATCGTCTTCTTTCATACCACAAGAACATAACGGAGAATCAACAATATTGCGTCTATATAGATCGTAATTTAAAATACAGGTGTGTCTAAGTTTGGTATGAATTATATTCAGAAAACGAGTACCATAGGAAAAATATGCCGGTGGTTTGGGATTGTTGATATTTTTGGAGCTAACACTCTTACGAAATTGCTTAACTGAAGTAGTTTGTCTTGATTCTATATCAAGTGAATTCCATTTTGATAAAGCATCAGGTACAAATGATTTCTTATAAAGTTCAAGTCGACATTTTATAATTGTCTCCATAACGGAGATTGTACTTGGATGTTTTATTTATTTTTCTTGGGATCGTTTCTTGTAGATACTCAGTAACATCATTATTATGAACTCTGAACATGGTAACTAAGAGGCTCTAAGCCAGTTTCTAAATATAAAGAATCTTTAGATGCTAATATAGGAAGGCCAGTTATTATTCGCGCTGCACATAGTTGGACTTTTTCTAACAAATCACTATCATATGCATTACAACCATCCCAAACCACTGAGGCATATTCTAAAGCTGGTCCAATAAAAGTAGTGTACATTTTTAATAGAATGTTTCTTCCTAAAGTAAAGTTTAGCTTTTTAAGAAGTCCTAAATTTTTGTAAGCCTTACTTGTTATTGAATTTATATAATGTGACCAACCCAAACACGTGAAATGAACAACCCTAAATGTTTGTGCACTGGCACATATTCCAACTGACAATTTTGAAAAAAAATAAGTTAGGAGGATCAATATCCTTATTAAATGTAAAAAATACAGCTTTTGTTTTAGAGGGGTTAAATTTTAACAACCATTGTTTAGACCATTCATCTAGAACACGAAGATCATGATTCAACGTAAATTCAATTTCATGTAAGTTCTTAGATGCATATTGAATGGAGTTATCATCAGCAAATAATCTACAAAAAGACAGCATACTTCAGCAACATCATTAACATAAATTAAAAACAATAGTGGTCCAAGAACAGAACCTTGGGGTACCCCTGCATTTACACTTGCACTTGAAGACAAATGGTCTTTATACATAATTTTTTGGCTGCGACAAGAAAGATAATCAGAAAACCATTCAAGAATATTACCTTTGATCCCATAAGTTTGTAATTTAAATAGAAGACCTTTGTGACAAACTCTATCAAAAGCTTTAGATAGATCACAGAAGACCATGCAACAAGATTTACTATCGTCTATGCTTTTTGCAATGCTGTGATAAGTTTCTAATAGTTGAAAAACTGTAGAATGACCTGGTAAAAACCAGCTTGGTATTTGTAGAATAAGATGTTTTTATGAAAAAAATTATATACATGTTTAAAAATTATTCTTTCCATAACTTTGCTAACACAGCTTAAAGGGGACACGGGTCTATAATTACTAGACAAAGAAGGATCATCCTTTTTGAAAAGAAGTAGAACATGGGACTCTTTACAGAAGTTAGGAAAAGATTTTTCGCGCAGAGATTTATTGAAAAGCATACATAGTGGTTTAGAAATGACATGTGTTGTTGACTTTAGCATCCTATGACTTATACAATCGGGCCCAATAGCCTTGTGGACAGGAAGATTGGATATTATATCTATGACCTCTTGTTCTTCAATAAAAATATCAGTAAGGCTATCATTGCCCAAGTTATTTGAATTGGACAAAATGTGGTTTGTGTCATCAATATTTGATATTGAGAAAAAATATTTATTTAATACTTCTGTCTTTTCTCTATCTGAAAAAGCTACCATATTGATATCGTCATCATGAAAGCTTCCTGACATAGTATAGTTTCAAGTTTGTTAAAATCATGGCCCCCAGGGGTAGGATGGGACCATAACATAGGATCAAAGTTTTATATAGAAATATATCAAATTTGGGGGGAAAAAATTTTTAATTCTCAGGAACCACATGACCAAAAAGTTTATATTTATATGACAGCTTCCTGACATAGTGCAGATTCAAGTTTATTAAAACTATTGGCCCCCGGGGTAGGGTGGGGCCACAATATAGGATCAAAGATGGGAATATGTTATTATAGGGAAACGTTTTAAAAATCTTCTCAAGAACCACTGAGCCAGAAAAGTTTATATTTACATGAAAGCTTCCTGTCATAGTGCAGATTCAAGTTTCTTAAAACCATGGTTCCGGAGGTAGGGAGGGTCCACAATAGATGATCAAAGTTTTAGATGCGAATATATAAGGAAAATCTTTAAAAATCTTTTCTAGAACCACTGGGCCAGAAAAGTTTATATTTACATGAAAGCTTCCTGACGTAGTACAGATTCAAGTTTGTAAATATCATCCGGGGGGGGGGGGGGGGGGGGGGCAGAGGGATCAAAGTTTTACATGCGAATATGTAGGGAACATCTTTAAATATGGCCCAAGGTGACCCAGGTGAGGGATGTGGCCAATGGGCCTCTTGTTTTATGACCGGGTGAATACGGATGAAGACTTCCTACCGATATAAAATCCGTGGTCAGTTTCTGTAGGAACTGATCAGCAGGGCTACAGTCTCGACAATTCTGTATTTCAGCATGGCTTCAGGCAACCAGGGTTTTTCAAAGTGTTGGCCTTCTCACTTCAATAGCTTCCTTGGTATTTTCCATCCTGTGTACTTGTGTGACACCGACTGTTAAAAAGAGAGGGGTTCAAATCTCTGCAGCAGTGCTGAATTTCATTGCAGGTACTCATGCACACAGCATTAACCAACAACCGTGTCTACTTTGCATATTAAAATACGATGAAATTTAAATTGCCTACATGAATTGTATGAACGAAAGCAATCAAAAGTTGTTGCAAAGCTAAATCGATATTTTTGATATCCTAATTGAAATCCGTTGTTAGTAACCATATTTTTAATTTCTAGCAGGAGGTATTCTGATTGGAATCAGTATTTACGGAGGTCGATACCGGTATGAATCGTGGATGAAGAGTTACTTCCCTTCTTGGTCGTTTGCCTTTTCCATCATCGCTGGAATCGGTTATCTCATCACCGGTTTTATTTACATATTTGCGCCCTCAGATTCAAGTATTAATTTTGACTTTGATTTTCTTGAAAAGATATTTTTAGTAGTTTAATAGCATTCACCTTACTAGCATGAATAATTGAACAAAATAATGAAAATATATATGTAGCTACCTCTAGTAATCAATTCACGTACAGCGTTAATTGGTTTACCTGATACATGTGCTAGCCTTTTACTTGACGGGTACCAGTGATTAAAAGTTAAAGGATGATGCTTTTTGTATAATTTAGGTTAAAGCCAAGATATCAAAATTCAATTTAGTTTTTTTATCAGTGAAAGCTAACACATAGAGTATCCATGACTTGAGGATGACCCCCATACTGTTTTAAGGTCAAAGTTCAAGGTTGCAAGATCACATGTGTCATATGTTAAGAAATGGTTTCTGGATGATTTAAGAATAATTTTAACTATGGATATGATGAAGAATCCCCATAACCTAAGGAACTAAATATGACCCCTTATGTGTTTGACATCCAAAGGTTAAGGTAATCATTGCTACTGTCTGCAAAACCTTTACCCTTGGCCATACTTTGGCCCTCGTTTACTGAATACCTTTTTTGTATTTAGTATATTATTTTGTTGAATAAAACAAATGCGGCGTTGCTAACTTGTAACAAATGCATCAATCCTACTGTCCTTTTTCTTTATATTTGAAATTAGTTAAACAAATGTTTTATTTTCGTCGGAGAAGAATGGGGTAGAAAATAAAAAATATATATATATCAGACTTTGATATAGTGTTTCTATAAAAATATCATTCAATGTCCTCATTTTTGTATCACAGTTTCTGAAATCAAATAGTACACAAACCGAGTGTAACTTTTGAAATACAAAATAAAGTGCAAGTTCGAATGATTTAAAAAAGAAGTACAATGTATTAAATTTTATGAATATAATTAATTACAAATGCCTAAAATCGTAATATTTCAATTTCCTATTTATAGTTTTATATACATGTACTTCAATATTTCATATAGTATTACATGTAACATTTAAATTCATCCATGCAGTTAAAATATTATAAAGGAAACGCGTTATTTTACAATGTAACGAGGATAACAACGTCCTAAGATCATTTCTTGAAGTTAAGATAGTTTTGTGAAACAGGTCTGCCGTATCTTATGATTGTCACAAGTCAGATCTTGAGATACTCCTACTATCTATCTTATGACAGATCTTGAAGATAAGTTTTGTGAAACCCGGCCCTGCAATAAATATGTCTATATAATCTGTCCAATTGGAAATTCTATTTGTCCCATGGAAGTAGGTAATCTAAGTCATGTGCTTCAAGGAGTACTGCTGCACATGCATTGATCTTTTGATAAGAGCCAAATTGCATCTGTCAAGTGATACGTATTTTATATAATGTAAGGAGCTGAACTGGAAATCATTTGTCACTCCTTTACGGGGTATTTCTTTGTACAACCCAAAATTGTTAAGTAATTCGTACCTTGTGATAGAAATTATCTAAATACGTGTACATGTAATAAAATGAAAATAATGTTTTGAAATGTCATTACTGTAGTTAATTGAACAATTCAAATGGTATATCAACAATTGTTGTACCAAGGTCGATCTGATTTTGTCTGTTTATGACTCATAAACATTTGTAGAGTGTATCATGTGCTATGACAGAGCACGTATTTATTTAAATTTATCATTTTATTGAATTTTTTAACACAAATGTAAAGATTAAGCTTTGGGTAGAATGTTTCAATAAAGGTGGATTCATGAGGGGGGGGGGGGGGGAATCACGTAAACCTGTACAAACTATTTCACAAATTCCCATAGTGCATAGTATGTTTCTTTGAGTATCCAATTAACAGATTATCATAAAACTAATTTCAGTATCTGTGCAACCATATTCAAACACCCAAGAAGGACAAAATCAAAATATAACTAACAGCCATACGGCGACAATGCCAAGAGCTGAGCCGACTGCCCCACCAATGACTGATAGCACATTTAATCCAGCCTGGTCCCAGCCACATTATCCCTCGGGTGGAGTGTGGCACACACAGCAAGCCTTTGGTGGCAGGCCTGAACCCATACAGAATACCAGCAATAATCCTGGAAATGAAACAAGTGACGATACTTGCTGCATCTGTTTGGAAAATCGGCCAGAAATCATATTCATGCCATGCAGACATCAAAAGTGTTGTGAAAATTGTGCAGAATCTGTTCAACTGTGTCCTATATGTCGACACAACATAGAAGACAGAATAAAGCCCTACCGATGACTGCTGTTGTTTGATAGTGATGTTTTGTGTGTACACTGTTAGAGCCCTACCGATGACTGCTGTTGTTTGATAGTGATGTTTTGTGTGTACACTGTTAGAGCCCTACCGATGACTGCTGTTGTTTGATAGTGATGTTTTGTGTGTACACTGTTAGAGCCCTACCGATGACTGCTGTTTGATAGTGATGTTTTGTATGTACACTGTTAGAGCCCTACCGATGACTGCTGTTGTTTGATAGTGATGTTTTGTGTGTACACTGTTAGAGCCCTACCGATGACTGCTGTTTGATAGTGATGTTTTGTATGTACACTGTTAGAGCCCTACCGATGACTGCTGTTGTTTGATAGTGATGTTTTGTGTGTACACTGTTAGAGCCCTACCGATGACTGCTGTTGTTTGATAGTGATGTTTTGTGTGTACACTGTTAGAGCCCTACCGATGACTGCTGTTGTTTGATAGTGATGTTTTGTGTGTACACTGTTAGAGCCCTACCGATGACTGCTGTTGTTTGATAGTGATGTTTTGTGTGTACACTGTTAGAGCCCTACCGATGACTGCTGTTGTTTGATAGTGATGTTTTGTGTGTACACTGTTAGAGCCCTACCGATGACTGCTGTTGTTTGATAGTGATGTTTTGTGTGTACACTGTTAGAGCCCTACCGATGACTGCTGTTGTTTGATAGTGATGTTTTGTGTGTACACTGTTAGAGCCCTACCGATGACTGCTGTTGTTTGATAGTGATGTTTTGTGTGTACACTGTTAGAGCCCTACCGATGACTGCTGTTGTTTGATAGTGATGTTTTGTGTGTACACTGTTAGAACCCTACCGATGACTGCTGTTGTTTGATAGTGATGTTTTGTGTGTACACTGTTAGAGCCCTACCGATGACTGCTGCTTGATAGTGATGTTTTGTATGTACACTGTGTTTTATTTGTTGGAATTTAAAGTTTTCTAACTAAGGACTGGAGCCTTCTCTATCTACAGTATTATAAAGTATTACATGCCTATCTATTCTGTTAATATTCTACTGAACTTTTATATGCATGTATTAATTTCACTTCGTTGACTGTGCACACACTATCAGTACATGTGCATGTATAATATTTTTTCTGTAATCATGTCTTTTCAAAAATGTGCATTTTGGAATATACACTGTACATACATGGTTCATTTAAATTACATCTATGTATACACACTTTGAAATAACAAGTAATTACAATTCTATCTATAGCTGTATATTGTTTGTTTCTGAAGATATTTAAAGTACGTTATTTAATGAGCACCATAATTGGTATTCTAAAACTGTTTTAAAAATAAAGTTATAGATGTACTGAATGCCGAACTGTAATTTGAAAAATGAAATATCTCGTATCTTGTGGAAAAGAAAAACTGAGTGTCAAGGCTTCAGGAAAAATAAAAAAAATTGTAATTCTTTTATGTGCGTATCATATTATTGAACAAATATATACATCATTTATATATAATATTAGGTGTCAATCAATTTCTATTTTTATGTAAAGGTACATGTACCAGTACTTGATATGGTGATATTTGAAATATGGTTGATCACTCTTTTTTGTGCTATTGTGTATTTTATTTTAAGTATTATGACACATATCAAAGGTAATTAAATTGTGGTTGAACTCTAACTTGTTTTTTCTTCTTCAAAGTTTGCATTTTCCTCAAGAGAAGTTACTCCGGTCTTGCTCATTTAAAGTTATTTTTCCATGTTTCAACAAGACACTCAAATGAAATCCTTTCCACTATTCACATTTACATGTGTTTCCTCTGATATTTCATGTACTACTGCATTCATATGTAGACACATTTACTTGATCCATTTATTTGGGGGGGGGGGGGAACTTATCTCTAAGTAGATTATTATATTTTTGATTCACAAGAAAGTTGCACATATCAAGTTAATACTTAGGTATCTTCAGTGTCATATCAACAACCCCTACCCCACCCTCCCCCTCTTCACAACCCCATACTCAAGGCAGCTGGCTTGTTCATGCTGTTAAAATGATGATACTTTGAAATAACTCCTTTCACCCCATTGATAACAAAGACAACATATACACAAACAATAACAATAGTATATTCTAGGTTTGAAATATACATCTAGGTTGTTGCAAATAGATATAGAAGTCCTTTGAGAAACTGAAATATTTCACTTCCTCCAAGCTTTGATTCTCCATACACTCTGTCAACAAAGGTAATAGGCACCTATAAATTCAAAGAGAAATATACATGTCATTAACATCCCTGGGTTAATTAAGTGAAAAGGTAAAAAGCATGAATCAACAGTCAGGCATCTCTGCTAGCCAAGTGTCTGATTCGCTTAATCACATTTCTCCCGGGAAATGAGCCTAAGGGAATCAGACACTTGGCTAGGGAGGATGATAATCAAGATAAATTAAACCTCAGATCTGATACAGAATGACAAATTCAAGTAGCATAAATTTTACCTCCAATGGAGTGTTCATTGAATTGTCATCACTGGTCTATATAATGGGGGAGGGGGGTTGTTGTTGTTAAACATTTGGTCAAGCCCCCCCCCCCCCCCCCCCCCCCCAACATTTGAAATTAAATTCATACAGGCTTACATTAAAACATGGTTTTGCTATTTTTTAAAAAAGGTATATTTCATGGATATAAATTCATTGACAGTTCCTATTGTTCTTCCAACTTAAATATAAGAAATCTATTTCATTGACCACAAGATGAATCAAGAAAACAGTGATAATTGGTGTTCAATGCATATTTTTTTAAAGCAGTGTATTAACAAATAAAAGTAATTTCTACTCATTTTCTGTGTAAAAAGTAAGCTGGTACAGTTTATGCTAAATATACCCTTGCAGCAGTTTATATAAATCATAAGGGTTATTCCAGCAAAAAAACATATGGGGGGAGGCACTTTATTTTTAAGACAGCCACCCATACAATTAAATTTTCCTCTGCTACCACCACCCATACAAATAGATTATCCCCTGCCAACACCACCCATACAATAGAATTAAGAATTCAATACTGAAATCACTCGTATATTAAGAATTTCCTTTAAAGGTAGAGTTCAGTTTCAACAAGTTCATATTGGTCTTAATCCTATGTACATGCAACTATTTTTTAAATAAGCCAGAATTTGTGGTGATTTATATGAACAAATTACCCGAATCTAAATGAATTTTGACTACATTAATGTGAATAAATATTCAAACGTTGATGTTGTAATTTGTGATCCATTCTCTAGCCAAACTGTAATGTCATCCTAAGCATGTTGATTTTAATAGTTAAAAGAAGGTTCGCTCATACCAAAATTATTACACTACTGTAGTGGCCTAATGTTTAGCATTTGGTCTTCTAGCAATGTTGTAGGGTCAAACCTTGCCCTTGACATAGGCCAATGTGTTAAAACAACAGGTTGTACATGTTGGTGTTTCAGACACGTGTGGCACATCACAATGTTCTGAGAAAATTCGGACATTTTTTTTTTTTTACATACATGTAAATGCGGGTATTATTATAACCTTGAAAGACCTGACAATAATTGCCTAAGCCATTGGCTGATAAAAATGTGGAAACACGTTCCGGTGGGCTTATGGCTGCAACTTCTTTGTTAACTTGTACATAATTTTCTCGTTCCCTTACAAGTTCGTTAAATATATCCCTTAATAGATGGTGTTACTTCTAATTATGTCACTCCAACAGAAAACATTTCGTTTTCATTTATTATTGTTGTCATTTCTACACAAACTGAAGCATTTACTTTGAATAGAGTTATCTGCCTGTTTATCAATATTTTTTCATAATGTAGGATGGCTCTGCTTTTCTTCTTCCTCTTCTTTTATGATAAAAGAAATTTCGCAACATGATACAGACTCTGTAATGTCTTCATTTTTATCATAATTCACTAGCACCCATATTTTTTTTAACCTAGAAGACAACCACTCATACAAATACAATTTCCCAACTCAACACTATACCCATACAAATACATTTTCCCAAATCACCCCCACCCATCCAAAAAAATATCAACTGCCTTCCCCCCCCCCCCCATTACGTTTTTTGCTGGAATAGCCCTAATATACTATTCCAAATTACCTTCTACAATGTAAACAAGAAGCCCATGGGCCACATCGCTCACCTGAGTCACCATGGCTCATATTTAATGATTTTTTATCCTGTATAATCGCATGTAAAACTTTGATCCCTATTGTGGCCCCTACCTACTCCCGGAAGCCATGATTTTTTCAAAATTAAATCAGGACTATGTCAGGAAGCTTTCATGTAAATTTTTCTGGCCCAGCGATTTTTCAGAAGATTTTTAATGATTTTCCTATATATTTCTGTGTAAAATTTTTATCCCCTATTGTCGCCTCAGCTTACCCTCGGGGGCCATGATTTTAATAAATTTGAATCTGCCCTATGTCAGGAAGCTTTCATGTAAATTTCAAAGATTTTTAACAATTTTCCCTATATATCTGTATGTAAAACTTTGATCCCCTATTGTGGCCTCATCCTACCCTCATGGGTCATGATTTTAACAAACTTGAATCTGCACCATGTCAGAAAGCTTTCATGTCAATATCAGTTTTTCTGGCTCAGTGGTTCTTGAGAAGAAGATTTTTAAATATTTTCCCTATATAGTTCTATGTAAAACTTTGATCCCCCCTTGTGGCCCCATCCTACCCCCGGGGGCCATGATTTTTACAAACTTGATATGCACCATGTTAGAAAGCTTTCATGTAAATTTCCACTTTCCTGTCCCAGTAGTTTTTGAGAAGATTTTTTAAAGATTTTCCCTATGCAAGGTGAAGATATCGAACAGTGATCAATCTCATAACTCCTACAAGCAACACAAAATAGATAGTTGGGCAAACACGGACCCCTGGACACACCAGAGGTGGGATCAGGTGCCTAGGAGGAGTAAGCATCCCCTGTTGACCGGTCACACCCGCCGTGAGCCCCATATCCTGATCAGGTAAACGGAGTTATCTGCAGTCAAAATCAGTGTGCCAAGAACGGCTTAACAATCGGTATGAAACACGTCAGACAGCATTTGACCCAATGCGAGGTTGTATTGACGAACTAGATCGTTATAACGACCATAGAATTTGCGAAATGCTGACTTCAATCGAGACTGTTGAAATCCCTATACCATCAACTTGTTTGTCAGTAGCTTACCTCAATTTAAAAACTGACTATACCCAGAACAAGCTCTTGCATACCGAATCAGTTGAGATATATAAACACCATCTGCAGGTGATAATGGAATATTGCTACATAAATGTGGGAAGTTGACGATGGAGAAGCTGAAATCATCCCGTTTGTCATACAGTTGAGTTGTCAGTTTGCCGTTAATGTCTACTTTCAATAAAATATCTAAGTATGAAGCAGAAGTGGACAACTCTGTGGTGTCCTTTATTTCGAGCTCACAGGGATATATCAAATCGATATATGAATGAAAGCTATCATTGTTAATAGACAAAACGTCATCGATATATCTAAAAGTCGAATTGAAGCTTTCATGTAAATATCAGCTTTTCTGGCTTAGTGGTTCTTGAGAAGAAGATTTTTCCTATATATTTGCATGTAAAACTCTGATACCCCCCTATTGTGGTCCCATCCAACCCTCGGGGGCCATGATTTTAACAAACTTGAATCTGTACTATGTTAGGAAGCTTTCATGTAAATTTCAGCTCATCTGGCCCAGTGGTTCTTGAGAAGAAATTTTTTAAATGACCCCACCTTATTTTTGTGATTATCTCCCCTTTAAATGGGGCATGGGCCTTCATTTGAAAAAATTTGAAAGCGCTTCACCAAAGGATGCTTTTGGTCAAGTTTGGATGAAATTGGCCTAGTGGTTCTGGAGAAGAAGTCAAAAATGTAAAAAGTTTACAGACAGACTGATGGACAGTCGACGGACAATGGGCGATCAGAAAAAAAAAGAAGTAAGAATTACTTTCATTCCTTGAAATCTAACATTTTCAAAACACATTCAATGCAATATTTTTAATTGTAGTAAATGATCAACAAATTTATGTCCTAGTGATTAATCTCAAACTTGATGCCCTGGAAATTGAATGATTGTACAGTACAGAATTATAATTTATGGGGAGACAACTCATTTACACACCTCTCCAATGCTGTAACCAAACTGTCGTGCTCGAACTATCATCTCCATCTGGAACACATAGCCTTTAGAGATACAGGAGTTCACTAGCTTCTGTAAGACTTCTTTCTTGTATAACCTAAACAAAAACAGTTACTTTACTAATTTGTTGTACAAATGTTTAAAGCTCTAATTCGATGACCTTGTTTCTTCTCTCTCCATTTAAGCTGATAAACAGATGATATTTATTTTTCAAGTTGTATATTGTAGAAAATCCATTGTACAAATACAAGTAAGATAAGCTTCACAGCTGTTCATATCACGCACATGTTGCACTAATTAACCAGAACTGTCAACTGTCCATGTCACGCACTTGTTGCACTAATTAACCAGAACTGTCCTAATGGGACTAATACTCCCTATGGGGATATATCATTGATATATGAATAAAAGTTTCAGGATACACAAAATTTCTTTGGTTTCAATATCTATCACTAATCATGGTGTAATAAAGCAAGTACAAATTTTCAAGGAAATCCATACACTTGTCTCTAAAACATGTCTGGAAAAATCAAATCCACAGACAGATGGGCAGCAGACATACAGACAAATGGACTGATGATTCCATTATACCTTCTCCTAAACTTATGCAGTAGTCTCTGAGAGAACATATAATTTCAAAATCTAAAAGAAAATCTGCAAGTCATAAAGATGAAAAAATACCTGTAAAACAAAAATATCCATAACTTCCTTGAATGTAAAAGAATCTAAATAAAAATGACAGGTCTACAATTTCACTATATACATAATATATACACAAAGTTTTAATCAAATCTGTTCATTGATTTTTAAGATATACTCTGGACAATAAGAACACTCCTCAAAATGGAACCTTTGAATGTTATAAAACTCAGTCAAAATAGCAGGTGCACAACTTCATTATTCACTATGTCACAGACAAGGTGATTCCGGTATCCCCCCCCCCCCAAAAAAAAACCCACCAACAACCCCAACTTCATTATTCACTATGTCAACCTTTGTTTGTGGGGGAAGGGTGATAACAATTTGTATTACATTTTTAATGCATTTACTATCAAAGTTAACTCCACTTAAAAGACAACATATATACTGTCAATGTCTTGAGATACACGTTTAGGAGTGTAACAATACATCAATACAATATTGTGATGTACATGTGGTCAATACAAAACACTGTATATCAATGTTTTGCTGTCCATTAGTAGAGTCAATAAATTGTGAATCACTGCTGCAAGACTCGGCACTTTCCTTATTCATTTTTCTTTTTGAATTAAGAACAATTTCATTTCAAAACAGGATGCAAGGCCCTAACATCTACATACCTAAAACTTCCTGTCAGATCTGAGGCCCCTGGTCTGAGCAGTACTTGCGTCAAATAGTTTGCACCACGGCTGTAATACAAAATATTTAAGGAAACTACATTGTACCATATAATCATAATTCATGGGGGCTAACTTTTGTCGATTGTCGAGATTTACAGTTTTTCATGGACATGGTTTTTGTATATAAATTGTGTATTTCATTGTGGTTTGAAATTCATGGGATAGGGGATTCCATGAAAATCGTGATCACAGTATTGGTAATGTATGATAATGTATTTATTAGGGAAACGGAACCTACACTGTAATCTCAAATAAAATAGAAATACAATATATCTTCACACTGTAATCTCAAATAAAATAGAAATACAATATATCTTCACACTGTAATCTCAAATACTCAAATAAAATAGAAATACAAATATCTTCACACTGCAATCTCAAATAAAATAGAAATACAATATATCTTCATACTGTAATCTCAAATAAAATAGAAATACAATATATCTTCACACTGTAATCTCAAATAAAATAGAAATACAATATATCTTCACACTGTAATCTCAAATACTCAAATAAAATAGAAATACAATATATCTTCAAGCAGATGTGTCTTATGAGCACATTTCTGCCTTGCTGTAAAATGCATTTACCTAACAAGTTTCCTTTTGAAGTCCCAACCAGCCACACCTCCTGTGCCAATGTAACGTGTTCCTGAAATCAGGTCATAGTTTCCTTCCTGTTGTTTCCTGCAGAGATGCATGGACTATACACGATGCATGGACCACAATGCTCACCTGAGTCACAATGCTCACCTGAGTCACATTGGCCCTGCTGTTCTTTATCAGAAGATTTTTAAAAGATATTTTACCCACTTCATTCCCACAAAAAGTTTTGATATCATATTATGACTCCACCCTAGCCCCAAAAGGTCATGACTTAACTGAATTTGAATCCACACAACATAGGAATGCATCTAAAACAATATTACTAACATGACTTAACTGAATTTGAATCCACACAACATAGGAATGCATCTAAAACAATGTTACTAACATGACTTAACTGAATTTGAATCCACACAACATAGGAATGCATCTAAAACAATGTTACTAACATGACTTAACTGCATGAATTTGAATCCACACAACATAGGAATGCATCTAAAACAATGTTACTAACATGACTTAACTGAATTTAAATCCACACAACATAGGAATGCATCTAAAACAAAGTTACTAACATGACTTAACTGAATTTGAATCCACACAACATAGGAATGCGTCTAAAACAATGTTACTAACATGACTTAACTGAATTTGAATCCACACAACATAGGAATGCATCTAAAACAATGCTACTAACATGACTTAACTGAATTTGAATCCACACAACATAGGAATGCATCTAAAACAATGTTACTAACATGACTTAACTGAATTTGAATCCACACAACATAGGAATGCATCTAAAACAATGTTACTAACATGACTTAACTGAATTTGAATCCACACAACATAGGAATGCATCTAAAACAATATTACTAACATGACTTGACTGAATTTGAATCCACACAACATAGGAATGCATCTAAAACAATGTTACTAACATGACTTAACTGAATTTGAATCCACACAACATAGGAATGCGTCTAAAACAATGTTACTAACATGACTTAACTGAATTTGAATCCACACAACATAGGAATGTATCTAAAACAATGTTACTAACATGACTTAACTGAATTTGAATCCACACAACATAGGAATGCATCTAAAACAATGTTACTAACATGGTCTTGCTCTTGTGTTCTGGAGAAGAAGATTTTTAAAATATCTTTTTGTTTATATCCATGTTCTATGTAAAATCTGATCCCAAAACTAACCCTATTCTTAAGGCCAGGGTCCATAAATTGAATAAAAAAAGTCCCAACAAACTTGAGTCCATACAAATTGGGAATGTTTGCATAGTAAAATGTTTTGGTATGGTCCTGCAACTCTTAAAAAGAATTATTTAAAATTTCCTTTATACCCCAGTATATATCTCATGTAAAACTTTGAATCCGTATTTAGCTCCATTCTAGCCTCAGAGGCCATGATTTGATCAAATATTAATCTGCACTACATTGAAATTCAATGCTTGCATATTGATCTTATGAAGATATTCAAAGATTTTTTTATACATATTCCCATGTGAAATTTTCATCCCTATTGTGGCAAACAAACTTGAATATGCACTACCTGAGGATGATTGCATATTTGCCGCATGTTGTTCTGGAGAAGATTATCAAATTTTCCCCTGATATATTCCCATATGATGATTTGGACTTGAATCTTAATTATGTAAGGAAGCTTCCACATAAGTGCATAATTTTAATCTTTCCAGGCCGAGCGGATCTTGAGAAGATCTTTAAATGACCCCACACTATTTTTTGCCTTTTCTTAAATATCTCCCCTTGAAAGGGGAGATGATCTTTCGTTTGAACAAACTTGAATCCGCTTTACCTAAGGTTACTCTGTGCCAAGTTTGGTTGAAATTAACCCAATGGTTCTGGAGAAAATGAAATTGTGAAAGTTTACAATATAGATACTGCCATCGCCAACAGATGATGGGACAAATTTTGAACAGAAAAGCTCACTTGCGTCTTACGCTCAGGTGAGCTAAAAATGCTTAGACTACACCCACCGCTAGGCTTACATTAAACAAATTCTTCATAAATGAATGGATTGTAGAAGTAAATAAGCACTCAAAATAGATCTATACTTACTGGATGAATTCTGTAATGAACTTGGGCTGCAAAGGGATTCAGAAATCAACACATTAAAATGAATACCTGCTATTCATTGTTTGTCTGATTAGTGCGTATCAATTTTTCTCGTCTTATTTTTTTATGAATAGCTTCACTCTTATTATCTACTAGCTAAAACTGCATAAAATAAACTTACATGATGTGAAAGATCTGCATCCATAATTATGATAAAGTTGCCAGTTGCATGTTTCATTCCATGAATATATGCTGTCCCTATAATGGTAGGTACATGTTAGGGATCATATCAACAGATCATTTCAGGAAAGCAAGCAGGACAATGAACTTACGTTATTCTTCTCTTGCTGTAAAATGAATCTCATATCTTTCAATGATTTATCATCACCCCACATTGAGCCGATTAAAGGTCATTGTTGTAATAAATATTTATCCATACACTGCATAATAATAATTGCTTATTCATTTCAAAATTTAATCCTATGTTACATGTAGTATATTGATTAATTTGAAAGAAAATAAAACTGCTGTCTTATTCTTGACAATACAAGATACACCAAAAATAAACTGATTATCCCTATCATAGCCCCACCCAAGCCCCTTGAGTATGGTTTGAACAAATCTGATTAGACACCATATAAGGATGCTTGCAGTTTAAAGTAACAAACTGTAGCCTTTGTATGCTTATAAAGATTTTATCTATATTCCAATGTAAAACTTTAAATTCCTATAGTGACCTCACCAGTATTTCTAATCCCTTCTAGAAGTGATCCTGAAATCTTTAAGCCTCTTTTCCAAAAATGCTTGCACCAAGTTTAGTTGAAACGGCTTCAGTAATTTTGGAGAGGAAGTTAAAAAGTATGAAATCTAAATATTCTTCACCCTAACCCGCATCACATAAAGTACAGACCGACATACTAGAAACTACCAATTCACCGGCCATGGCAATGACTGAATGATGTGGAGTAGTTCAATATAATCTACATCAAAGTATGAACAAACTTCGGTTCAGGTTACCTTATAGTACCCATGCATGCGCAATGGAGGGACAATTTGGGCCATATTCTATGACTATCATATTTTCTTGGTGTGTCATTTTTTTTATTTGCATTGAATCTTTTTTTAGGTAGCCATTCTTCAAAATATATGTTTATTTGAAATAGATATGTTTATTTGAAATATATGTTTAATTTAAAATCTATGTTTATTTGAAATATATGTTTAATTTAAAATATATGTTTATTTGAAATATATGTTTATTTGAAATATAAGTTTATTTGAAATAGAGATGTTTATTTGAAATGTTTATTTGAAATATATGTTTAATTTGAAATATATATTTATTTGAAATAGATATGTTTATTTTTATTTGAAATGCATGTTCATTTGAAATATTATTTATATGTTTATTTGAAATATATGTTTATTTGGTGCAACCTAACCCCCATCCTTCATAGGCATGCTACATTGCTAATTAATCGAACAAACATAATGAGAATAAGCAATGTCTAACATAATTAAAACAAAACATACCTAAACCAAGCTTTTTCTCCCGGGGACGTAAGATCTGTTAAAATACAAACAAAACATAAACTGAATTTGCATACTGTATCTAAAAAGTGTATACAGTCCTACTTTCAATCAGATGAATATTTTGTTTCATTTTTGAAGTTTACAAGGTAAGAAAAATCATTGATTTTAGTGAAAATTTTAAGAAATTAATGCATACATGTATAATCATAATCTATTTTGAAAATCAATTGTGAATTGGTGGATGTTCAGCTGCAGATCTGTAGCTCTGGGAGATTACTGGGACTGCAGACCCAATATTTTCCCATAGAGCTACTGATGTGCACTTATGAATGTTTAAGACAGAATTTTTATTTCCAAAAGAAACAATACCCCCCGCCCCCATAGCATATCCTACGGTACATACTACATATGTAACATGCACAACATGAAAGGCAATGTCACAAAGATTAATTATACATGTACATATGATATCAAAGGCCTCTCATTCATTACCTTTTCTTCCAGGATCATAATGAAAAAGAGGAAGTGTGAATTCCACAACACAAGAAAGAGGTTTAGCATAACAAACCTGTACATGTAACAAAGGTTCCCTTCCCCCAGTAAATGTATGCAAAACAAAAACAGACACAAGAGGCCTGATGCATCACATATCAAAATGATGATTTTGACATTTGTGAATTTTATAGGTGAAAGCTATTTTCAGTTTTCAGTTTTACAGTTGGACTAGAAAAATGTGGGTGAGTTTAGACTGTGACATTTTCTGAAAATGGTGCTGAAGTGCTCATCTACTATGACAGTGTGGGATGCAGTAAGTAAGTTGGGTTTGACTCCACTTGTTTATGTGAATGGAAACATACATGTATCTGCTGTGAGATTTTGTTGACTCCATTTGTTTATGTGAATGGAAACATACACGTATCTGCTGTGAGATTTTGTGAAATTTTGGAGGAGGGCGGACTGTGTTGCATTCAGATATTGTGACATACAATCTGCCGTACTGTCTGCAACAGAACAATGCAAAACCCCATACAACAGAGAACACCCAGGACTGGTTCAAACATAATCATGTGACCATCAAGTCATCAAACTTAAATCTGACAGAAAATGTGTCGCAAATCATGAAAGATTGCATGGAAAAATTTAGCCATTTTGAACTGGAAAGCTATAGTCATGAACATCTGGATGGGTCTGGATCACACGAACAATATTGAGGACAGTATGCATCAGTGAATTGCTCAATGTATTGAGAGATATGTTGGTTTGACTATAACTATTGACTTCAAGTATATATCAAAATCTAAAACTCTTAAAATCATGTTATCCATGTGGATTTTGTTTTAATAATTTTAATTTACTATAAATAAAAGAAACATGATTTCATCAAATTGAATTGAAAATGAAATCTGGATATTTTCTTTTTAACAACTACATATTAAAGTACATGTTAATATTTAACTTTATAACAGGCAAATAAAAGTTGTAGGACATACAATTTTGTCGCTGCCGTAAATCTTCTGAAGCTGCTTGGCCACTTCTAAGGTTTTATCTGGACTTCCATCATCGATAACAATAATCTCATAATCATATCCACTGCAAATTGAAAACAAATAAATATTCAGTGATATCATGCATATCAAACATTGTGTTATGTAATCATAAGCCAATATAATGAACATGATGTGAAGGTGCATGAGAAACTCTGAGATGGTATATAGCAGTACAAAAAACACAGAAGACTACACCTCAGTTCAATATTATCAAAACTGATACCACGGTTTGGTTTGTTTGTTTATGATTTGTTAGTATGTTTACAAAACATTTCCAAATCCAAAATTGAAATACATGTATTTGTTATACTTACGGAAAGTGATGTGTCATATTAGTCATGTTAGTTGGATATCATGACACATATGTACCTGTACCGAGGCTATTGCATTATTGTAGCCCTAATGTTACATTGTACATTCATTTTTATTTCTATGAAAAATAAGCTGATTATGGTTTAAAATTTCAGGCATCAAAACTACTTAGCAGTTATGCATATTTCAACAGAAGTACAACTACATGTTGATTCATTGATAAAAAGTTCTATAAAACAATTATTATATTGTATGTAGTTGTAGATGTTGTAAGGAGCCAGGAGGGTATACAATCAGGGATTTATCAGCCTAATTTAGAAAACGCTATATTTTTTGGAATAGGAAAATTTCATTGACAATTTTATGAAATAGGTTGGAAAATAACACATGAAATTAGACCAATTAAAATTAATTGATAGATTATCATCCCCGCCCGCCCCTCAAAAAAGGACCCACCCCGATTTTTTTTATTTTCGCGAAAATTATGATTTCAAACAAACTTGCTTCCTAGTGACATGAGTGAATAATTCAAAGTCACAGAATGTTGGTTTTATATCTTCTACCAAGGATTCTTTGAATGTTAACTTGATTAAAACTGTGTGATGCCTTTTGTCATTACTTTTTTCTCTGGAAATAAAAATTGTAAAATAAAATCCTCCCACCCACCCTACATTTTTTTGTGACCCCAGATGATAATCTATTAATTAAGTTAAATTGGCCTTATGTATAAAGTTTTGAGTTCAGATTAATTTCAGGTGAATTCACTCCAACATGAACATATTGATAGTACTGATTTCATGTTATTACAAGCCTTGACTTCCTGGTCCTGAGTTCCTCCATTAGCTCTTCCAGGTCTCTATCTGACAACTCTCTGGTCCTTCACAACATATTCTTATGATATTGTATATACAATGTATATCTGACAACTCTCTGGTCCATAACAACATATTCTTATGATAATTATTGTATATATATCTGACAACTCTCTGGTCCTTCACAACATTCTCACCGTTACCAAATGCGATGCGGAACGTGTCCATATTTAAGGGAAGGAAATTTGTTCCAGTTTAACAACAAGGAATTTACGGTGAATTCAGATATGACGTGTTCCACCAAAAATTTAATTTATGTAATAACATGTGCTGGCTGTGGAAAACATTATATCGGTGAAACGGGGACTACTCTGCGAACTCGTATACCGAGTTCATAAACAACACATTTCAGCACTAAAATATAGAAAAATTAAAGTTAGTGAACATTTAGATGTGTGTGGCCACGGACTATTCAGTGTACTTCCGTTTTATAAACTTTATACAGAAAATACTATTTCCTGACGAGAAAAAGAAAGACACTTTATTAAGACTTTAAAACTGGCTCTCAATAGTTTACTGTGAAATATGTTTACTATTATTATCTATGTCATAATTAATATGCTTAACATAAAAACCTTTTCCTTTTATTCGTTTATGATGTCATTATGTACATGACATGTTAGGACGCCTTTATGACGTCAGGCCATTTCAAAACTATTTTAGAATGTAACGCCTGAGGATAATATAAAATGAAAGCGCTTGCCTTAAAATTTTAACTTTGTGTACTGTTTATTTTATTTCTTTTAATATCTTATACCGGACACTGTGATTTTAAAAAAACCAACCTAATTTGGATAGATATATATATATATATCGTCAATACAATATTTAGGGTTGGCAGCAAAAACGTAGGTAGGGTCGGGAAACCGGAAACACACATATATTTTATTTTGGACTACCTTCTACAATATAAAAAAAATCCTGGTTTTACATTGATGCATTAGACTATAATGGACATCAACGCAGAATATTGTTAATTTAATTGGGCAATCCTGACATTATTGTTAAATTTTTAAAGTACATAAACATAATCGTTTTTTGAAATACGTCCTAAAGAACAATTTTTTGTGTGGCAATACAGGACTTTCGAGATACGGATTCACTCGACTTTTATCGCGCGTTGAACGTCATTTGTAGGGCATGTCACTTCCGGATTACAATAACAACTAAGTAAACAAGCATGGGATTCTTCAATTGCTATCAAATTCCTGCATTTAAATGCAAATCTTTGAAAGAAAGGAATTACTACAACCATTTTATAGGAAAATGCATTTGATTAAAATATGCGAGTTGGCAAGGGAAATAAATCTAGGGAATATCTTGAGGATATCAGTAAAACTTCACGCTTTGCATCCAATGATACGTATCTAAATGCACTTTTCCCCTCCATCTAATTTACATCCAGGTACTAAGCACTACTATTGACTCGGATCGTCATTGTGGGACTGCGCATAGCTCTCTACGGACCGTCTCCTAGCTAAACACCATTTGTATTGATGTCAACTTTGCTCTACAATTGGTTATTATCACGTGACTGTGGTGTGTAAACGTCAAATATAATCGGTCGTTCCGGCACATCCCGAAAGTTACGTATTAATTGAACATTGAACCAAATTAAAGGTTTTAGCATGTAAAATAACACAAAATATAAAATGTTGATTATAGTTCAAAAATAAAACTATTAAGTCACCAAAGAAAATATGATGAAATTCATTTTGTCCCCTTCACGGCCTTGTATTTGTTTTTTGAGCAAAAGGAGATAACTTTTTTATTAAAAGTCAATTGTTACAGTAATGAAAATCTCTCTCTCTCTCTCTCTTTATTTTGTATCAAGTCCAATATGAATTATTTACCATATTTATGCACGT